>NC_084569.2:41654958-41762458 GCF_033978685.3 Nerophis lumbriciformis | reverse complement strand
CACACTATGTAGACCACTGACTTTATTCTAGTCTTCTTCTGCACACTATGTAGACCACTGACTTTATTCTAGTCTTCTTCTGCACACTATGTAGACCACTGACTTTATTCTAGTCTTCTTCTGCACACTATGTAGACCACTGACTTTATTCTAGTCTTCTTCTGCACACTATGTAGACCACTGTCTTTATTCTAGTACTTACTAGTCTTCTTCTGCACACTATGTAGACCACTGACTTTATTCTAGTCTTCTTCTGCACACTATGTAGACCACTGACTTTATTCTAGTACTTACTAGTCTTCTTCTGCACACTATGTAGACCACTGACTTTATTCTAGTCTTCTTCTGCACACTATGTAGACCACTGACTTTATTCTAGTCTTCTTCTGCACACTATGTAGACCACTGACTTTATTCTAGTCTTCTTCTGCACACTATGTAGACCACTGACTTTATTCTAGTCTTCTTCTGCACACTATGTAGACCACTGACTTTATTCTAGTGCTTACTAGTCTTCTTCTGCACACTATGTAGACCACTGACTTTATTCTAGTACTTACTAGTCTTCTTCTGCACACTATGTAGACCACTGACTTTATTCTCGTACTTACTAGTCTTCTTCTGCACACTATGTAGACCACCGACTTTATTCTAGTACTTACTAGTCTTCTTCTGCACACTATGTAGACCACTGACTTTATTCTAGTACTTACTAGTCTTCTTCTGCACACTATGTAGACCACTGACTTTATTCTAGTACTTACTAGTCTTCTTCTGCACACTATGTAGACCTCTGACTTTATTCTAGTACTTACTAGTCTCCTTCTGCACACTATGTAGACCACTGACTTTATTCTAGTACTTACTAGTCTTCTTCTGCACACTATGTAGACCAACTGACTTTATTCTAGTCAGTGGTCTACATAGTGTGCAGAAGAAGACTAGTAAGTACTAGAATAAAGTCAGTGACTCACTCCATGGCCAGTTGTGTGTTTGGTTCAGCTGCCCAGGGACATTATTTTCCAGTTTATTTGGGTAAGCACTCCATTTATGTTGAAACAGCGTGAGTTAAGTTCCACATTTACGGCACCAAAGTCACTTTCACCTCACTCTCTGGACTTTTGTCTGCTCCAATGTCTCACTCTTCCCTCGTGCTCGCTTTCTGTAAGCAGCAGTTCATCCTCAGTATGTTCAGCTACAAAAAGATAAGGTTGTAAATCCTCATTTGTCCAAAAATAATCCTCTTTGTTGTCTGTTACCAAGTCTGCTATGATTAGAAAACACTCACATTTGTTTCCAGAAGTCGAAACACACATTTGTTGCCAGAAGTCAGAGGTCCGCTGCTGTGGAAACGGAAATAAATGTGTGGAAGAAATTATTAAAATGACCAAAATACAGCAAATATTGTACATATTACATATTGTTATGAAGGTGTCTGTTACTACATTATATATATACTTGCAGTGTGTATATTGTACATATTACATATTGTTATGAAGGTGTCTGTTACTACATTATACATATATATACTTGCAGTGTGTATATTGTACATATTACATATTGTTATGAAGGTGTCTGTTACTACATTATATATATACTTGCAGTGTGTATATTGTACATATTACATATTGTTATGAAGGTGTCTGTTACTACTTTATATATATACTTGCAGTGTGTATATTGTACATATTACATATTGTTATGAAGGTGTCTGTTACTACATTATATATATACTTGCAGTGTGTATATTGTACATATTACATATTGTTATGAAGGTGTCTGTTACTACATTATATATATACTTGCAGTGTGTATATTGTACATATTACATATTGTTATGAAGGTGTCTGTTACTATATTATATATATATACTTGCAGTGTGTATATTGTACATATTGTTATGAAGGTGTCTGTTACTACATTATATATATACTTGCAGTGTGTATATTGTGCATATTACATATTGTTATGAAGGTGTCTGTTACTATATTATATATATACTTGCAGTGTGTATATTGTACATATTGTTATGAAGGTGTCTGTTACTACATTATATATATACTTGCAGTGTGTATATTGTACATATTACATATTGTTATGAAGGTTACTATACTTGGAGGGCTGGTGTCATATCTCCAGGGAGAGTGGCAGATGGACTAGACTGTTATGTAGTCTGTGTTGCTCAGCTGTCACCAGGCCTAGGATCCTCTCCCCTAGATCTGGTTTCACAGTGGAACTATCACCTTCCCTTTCCTGGGTGCTGTTGAGTGATTCCTGCGGTCTGCTGCTCCACTTTTAGGCCTGTGGGATTTGTAGGAAATGATTCTTTCAAATCAAAATGATCTCAGACGTTATAAGCTAGTAGCCGAGTGCAGGGAGAGTGAATTTGACATGAAAGTGACATTTTTATTTTTTGAGTATTGACAGTTTTTAAAAAATATAATCCCACTGTAATGATTGGGGATCCAACTTCAGATCTGTTTATTTTAAGTTTTATTTAAATTTGTTTATTGTATTTTTTTGTTTAATGTCCTTTTTGTCAAAGAAAACTTGTTTTTTTTAATATGGAAAACACACAAAATATGCAATATCTTCCACAGAAAACATTAGAATGCTAACTTTTTGAGTTACGTTTGCAACCGTTTACCCCAGAGTCATATAACTTGGAACCTAACACAAGCTAAATGTTAGCATGCCAACATTAGCTTGCTAGCGTGTTAACATTAGCTAACTTTCTGAGTTACTTTTGCAGCTGTTTACTCCAGAGTCATATAACTTGGAACCTAACACAAGCTAACTGTTAGCATGCTAACATTAGCTTCTAGCATGCTAACATTAGCGTGCTAACTTTCTGAGTTACTTTTGCAACCGTTTACCCCAGAGTCAAATAACTTGGAATGTAACACAAGCTAACTGTTAGCATGCTAACGTTAGCTTGCTAGCGTGCTAACTTTCTGAGTTACTTTTGCAACCGTTTACCCCAGAGTCATACAACTTGGTATGTAACACAAGCTAACTGTTAGCATGCTAAAATTAGCTTGCTAGCATGCTAACATTAGAATGCTAACTTTTTGAGTTGCTTTTGCAGCCGTTTACCCCAGAGTCATATAACTTGGAATGTAACACAAGCTAACTGTTAGCATGCTAACGTTAGCTTGCTAGCGTGCTAACATTAGCGTGCTAACTTTCTGAGTTACTTTTGCAACCGTTTACCTCAGAGTCATATAACTTGGTATGTGACACTTGTTAACTGTTAGCATGAAAACAATAGCATGCTAGCAAACTAACTTAAGCATGCTAACTTTTTCATCTAATTTTACACTTTTTCTATTTCTGCAGCCATACACCTTACAGCCATATTGCTTATGTGACACATGCTAACAATGTTAGCACACATGCTAAGTGTTAGCATTTTAATGTGCGCATGCTAATGTTTTAGGCTAGCTCTGTAGCTCTTTTTGTGCAGTTACACCTAAAACTCACGGGTTCAGACACTCTGCACCATCTTAAAAGCCCGGCAACACCCGGCAACGCCCGGCCAGAGTTCCAGGGCACAGATAGCAGGCCCATCAAATTTTCTAGTTCCATTTCCAATCTTTCCGTGTTGTCTGTCCCAAACTGCAGACATACTCGGGCTTGTTCTGCGTGGTCATCAACCCCTACAAGAACCTGCCCATCTACTCGGAGAACATCATCGAGATGTACCGAGGGAAGAAGAGGCACGAGATGCCGCCTCACATCTACGCCATCTCGGAGTCGGCGTACCGCTGCATGCTCCAAGGTAGGACTCCCCGTTGTGTGTGGTCGCTAAAAGCTGTGTACATGTGGAGTCACGGGTGTTGCTGCCAGGTGTTGACTCTGTGCAGTCTTGTCACTTATGGAGTGTTTCGGTGGGCAAGGAGTTTGGGGTTCTGCAGCATACCCCAGGGATTAATGTGCCAAGAAAGGGTGTGGCATGAAATGTGCGAAATGTGCTGGATTGTCCAACCACCTTGTTTACTTCAGTGACGACCTCCATAAAGTTCAGTGAGCAGGTTGTTATGTGTGTTAACTGCAATTTTTTTTCGTGCCATGACTAGGGAAGGTTGTTTGGATTGGGTTTTCACTCTAAAGCCCCAATTCATATTCATTGACCCAATTTACTCACATTGTTTACTTCCGTGACAACCTTCTTAAAGTTTTGTAATCAGTCAGAAATATCAGGCAGCTAAAACGCACCAAGCATAGATAAGCGTAAAAAGAGTCTTTGGTATTTTCCCATCATGCATTGTTATGGATTTGAATTCTCTATGGTGTTTGGACATTTTTATAATATCCATAACGTTCAGTGAGCAGGTTGTGTTGTGTGTGACCATGTGTGTTGCCCTTTGTTAGTTGCATTTTTTTTTTTTTTTTTGCACCATGACTAGGGACGGTTGTTTGGATTGTGTCATATAAGTAAATGGTGTGCTATTATTTCAAAGCACTTCCAAGGGTCACTGAGCTGGTAAGCTCACATTGTCTTCAAATTTAGTCAAAGTTTTTTACTGAAAATGTATCGATTTAGTCAATGAATCGTTAGTCATGGTCTAATTTGCATAAGTGTCCATGTTAGAATCTCTACAAGTGTCCAATTAGACTAACAGATTTCTCATATAATAAACCATTATCGGCGCTGAAATATGGTATTTTGACGTGCATCGGCCAAACCACCTCATCTGGCTCCTCTCCATGTGGAGGCTTTACTTTGATCTCCTCCCGGATGACAGAGCTTCTCACCCTATCTCGAAGGGAGAGACCCGCCACCCGACAGGGGAAACTCATTTGGGCCACTTGTACCCGTGATCTTGTCCTTCCGGTCATACCCCAAAGCTCATGACCATAGGTGAGGATGGGAACGTAGATCGACCGATAAATTGAGAGCTTTGCCTTCCGGCTCAGCTCCTTCTTCACCAAGACTGACCAATACAGGGTCTGCATCACTGCAGACGCCACACTGATTTGCCTGTCGATCTCGCGGTCCACTCTTCCCTCACTGGTGAACAAGACCCCGAGGTTCTTGAACTCCTCCACTGGGGGCAATATCTCTTCCCCAACCCGGAGATGGCACTCCACCCTTTTCCGGGCGAAAGCCACGGTGCTGATTCTCATCCCAGTCGCTTCACTCTCGGCTGCGAACTGATCCAGTGAGAGCTGAAGATCCTGGCCAGATGAAGCCATCAGGACCACATCATCTGCAAAAAGCAGAGACCTAATCCTGCAGCCACCAAACCGGATCCCTCCAACACCCTGACAGTGCCTAGAATTCTGTTCATAAAAGTTGTAAACTAAATTGGTGACAATGGCAGCCTTGGCGGAGCCCAGCCCTCACTGGAAACAGGTCCAACTTACCGTTGGCAATATGGACCAAGCTCTGACACTGATCATACAGGGAGCGGACCGCCACAATCAGAC
Organism: Nerophis lumbriciformis; assembly: GCF_033978685.3. Taxonomy (NCBI): domain Eukaryota; kingdom Metazoa; phylum Chordata; class Actinopteri; order Syngnathiformes; family Syngnathidae; genus Nerophis; species Nerophis lumbriciformis. The sequence continues at coordinate 41,757,025 of NC_084569.2, read as the reverse complement.
AGTCCGATACCCCATACTCTCTGAGCATTTTCCACAGGACTTCCCGAGGGACACAATCGAATGCCTTCTCCAAGTCCACAAAATACAGTAAGACTGGTTGGGCAAACTCCCATGCGCCCTCAAGGATCCTGCCGAGAGTATAGAGCTGGTCCACAGTTCCACGACCAGGACAAAAACCACAAGGCTGAGGAGTGTGATCCTACGATAATTGGAACACACCCTCTGTTTCTCCTACTGTCCATAAAAATGATCAACAAAATCGGTGACAAAGGTCCAACCTTGACTGGAAACTGGTCCGACTTACTGCCGGCAATGCGGACACTGATCATACAGGGAGCGGACCGCCACAATCAGGCGGTCCGATACCCCATATTCTCTGAGCACTTCCCGAGGGACACTATCGAATTCCTTCTCCAAGTCCACAAAACACATGTAGACTGGTCGAGCAAACGCCCATGCACCCTCAAGGATCCTGCCGAGAGTATAGAGCTGGTCCACAGTTCCACGACCAGGACAAAAACCACAAGGCTGAGGAGTGTGATCCTACGATAATTGTAACACACCCTCTGTTTCTTCTTCTGTCCATAAAAATGATCAACAGAATCGGTGACAAAGGTCCAACCTTGACTGGAAACTGGTCCGACTCACTGTCGGCAATGCGGACACACAGATCATACAGGGAGTGGACCGCCACAATCAGGCGGTCCGATACCCCATACTCCCTGAGCACTTCCCGAGGGACACAATCGAATGCCTTCTCCAAGTCCACAAAATACAGTAAGACTGGTTGGGCAAACTCCCATGAACCCTCAAGGATCCTGCTGAGAGTATAGAGCTGGTCCACAGTTCCACGACCAGGACGAAAACCACAAGGCTGAGGAGTGTGATCCTACGATAATTGGAACACACCCTCTGTTTCTCCTTCTGTCCATAAAAATGATCAACAGAATCGGTGACAAAGGTCCAACCTTGACTGGAAACTGGTCCGACTTACTGTCGGCAATGCGGACACAGATCATACAGGGAGTGGACCGCCACAATCAGGCGGTCCGATATCCCATACTCCCTGAGCACTTCCCGAGGGACACAATCGAATTCCTTCTCCAAGTCCACAAAATACAGTAAGACTGGTTGAGCAAACTCCGATGCACCCTCAAGGATCCTGCCGAGAGTATAGAGCTGGTCCACAGTTCCACGACCAGGACGAAAACCACAAGGCTGAGGAGTGTGATCCTACGATAATTGTAATACACCCTCTGTTTCTTCTTCTGTCCATAAAAATGATCAACAGAATCGGTGACAAAGGTCCAACCTTGACTGGAAACTGGTTCGACTTACTGCCGGCAATGTGGACACAGATCATACAGGGAGCGGACCACCACAATCAGGCGGTCCGATACCCCATACTCCCTGAGCACTTCCTGAGGGACACTATCGAATTCCTTCTCCAAGTCCACAAAACACATGTAGACTGGTCGGGCAAACGCCCATGCACCCTCAAGGATCCTGCCGATAGTATAGAGCTGGTCCACAGTTCCACGACCAGGACGAAAACCACAAGGCTGAGGAGTGTGATCCTACGACAATTGTAACACACCCTCTGTTTCTTCTTCTGTCCATAAAAATGATCAACAGAATCGGTGACAGAGGTCCAACCTTGACTGGAAACTGGTCCGACTTACTGCCGGCAATGCGGACACAGATCATACAGGGAGTGGACCGCCACAATCAGTCGGTCCGATACCCCATACTCCCTGAGCACTTCCCGAGGGACACAATCGAATTCCTTCTCCAAGTCCACAAAACACATGTAGACTGGTCGGGCAAACGTCCATGCACCCTCAAGGATCCTGCCGAGAGTATAGAGCTGGTCTACAGTTCCACGACCAGGACGAAAACCACAAGGCTGAGGAGTGTGATCCTACGATAATTGGAACACACCCTCTGTTTCTCCTACTGTCCATAAAAATGATCAACAAAATTGGTGACAAAGGTCCAACCTTGACTGGAAACTGGTCCGACTTACTGTCGGCAATGCGGACACTGATCATACAGGGAGTGGACCGCCACAATCAGGCGGTCCGATACCCCATACTCCCTGAGCACTTCCTGAGGGACACAATCGAATTCCTTCTCCAAGTCCACAAAACACATGTAGACTGGTCGGGCAAACGCCCATGCACCCTCAAGGATCCTGCCGGGAGTATAGAGCTGGTCCACAGTTCCAAAACCAGGACAAAAACCTAAACTTTTCTGTGTTTTTTGGACATTAAATACTCTTTTACCTGGACGCTGGAGTCTGAACTAAGTCACCGTCACACTATGCTGTCAGACGTTTCTATTAACGGACTTTTTCAGCATCGTGTTCAAAAAGGTCCACTTTGAGACCTGCATCAGTCTGTCTTCTCCGGACCAAGACTGTCAGTCTGAACGTACGCTTGAAAGGAGTGTTTGCTTTTCTGCCCGTCACACCGTGACCTGGTCACACGCTCACAGCTGCCAGAGTTTGTGTGTGATGGACTCCCTGTTATTGCAGCCCTCCGGCTGGTCTCTGGACTCTGCGGGACCAACAGCTGAGACCATGACTTAAGGGGGCCTGGGATGACAATCGGCAGTACTTCAACCGTCTATTTCCAGGAAAGCTATTTTTGAACTCCCTTTTCCGTGACGTTCTCTTTCCTCCGATTGAAGAGTTAAGTTCCGTGCTTTCACCGTCCGTCGAGCTTTGCGGGCAAACGCATAAATATGTTTGCCTGGATTCGGTACACCGCCATTCTTGTGTTTGACCCCGCGGGAGGTTTTCTTTCTTTTGGAGCAGTGGCCCTCAGAGGAGGAGGGGGCCAGGGTCCAGTGGAATGAGGTCACCACTGTCCCCTTGCTGTGCTAAATTCTACATGCTGAGTCACAGTCGACTTGTCTCGACATCAGCCAGTCACCCGCCACCGGGCAGGGGTGCATCACTATGGATACCTTGGGTGTGTGTGTGTGTGTGTGTGTGTGTGTGTGTGTGTGTGTGTGTGTGTGTGTGTGTGTGTGTGTGTGTGTGTGACCAAAATAACTGGGAGCTCAGATAGAGGTGTCACTTTGTGAGTGACAGGGTTTTAGCTGGCACAAAACGGGACTTTACGCTGGCTTACCTGGCGTTTAATGGTTCCGTGACGACTACTCCTCTCTCAAATCCATCTTTCCCAATAATACACAACAGAATGTACTGCAAACACCGTGAGCTGCTTCTTCATATTTTCATGGATTGCAGCCACGCTTCCGTCAGTCTACCCCAGGCCAGCTGTGGCTATGAAAGTAGCTTACCACCACCAGGTGTGAATGAATGATGGGTTCTACATGTAAAGCGACTTTGGGTACTTAGAAAAGCGATAGGCAATTATTTCATCCGCAAACGCATCAGAAAGTCGTCAACCATCCGCCATCCACCGGACCTAACATTTAATCAGAATCGCATCCGCCCGCACCCGCCCGTTGTTATATATCTAATATAGACGATGCAAGGCATTAGTGAGGTTATAAAGCTTTTGCCTGTTAAAGAAAGGAGACTGATCCAATGCAGTACAGACATTCGCGTGCCACGCTGTCACGACCCAGACGCACACCAGTGCGCAATCATATGGGAGCCGCGCTGAGCGCACCTCCAAGCGCGTCTCGCTGCCGGCGACGGCCGGGTATATGGGCCCGACGCTCCAGCGCCATCCATTTTCAGGGCTAGTTGATTCGGCAGGTGGGTTGTTACACACTCCTTAGCGGGTTCCGACTTCCATGGCCACCGTCCTGCTCTCTATATCAACCAGGGTGAGCCCCACCCCTTTCGTGAGCGCACTGCGCGCGGAGTGACCCCTGTTACGCGCCCCCGGCAACGGGGGTGGCGGGCAGGTAAGCTGCGCGGGCGGAGCGCGCGGAGTGACCCCTGTTACGAGCCCCCGGCCACGGGGGTGGCGGGCAGGTAAGCTGCTTACCTGCTGCGCGTGTCGCCGGCCGCGGCGAAGGCGGACGAGGCGGGGTGTCGGTGTGGTGGGCGCGGTGGTGACCCTGGACGTGCGTCGGGCCCTTCTCGCGGATCGCCTCAGCTACGGCTCCCGGTGGGGCCCTCTCGGGGGAAGGGGCCTCGGTCCCGGACCCCGGCGAGGCGTCCCTTCTCCGCTCCGTAAAAGTGTCCATCGCTTTTCTTTTTTTTTTCTTCTGTTGTGGCATATGCTGCAGGTGCCTGCTCGTTTTTCGTATGTGGGTAACAACATTTAACTATGTATATATATTTACCAATTGGTTTAACTGCCACCCGCCTGACTCTATTTAAAATCAAATTTTTTTAAATTTCATCCGCCCGATGTGGTTGGGGGCGTGGTTAAGATATATATATATAAGAAATACTTGACTTTCAGTGAATTCTAGCTATATATATATATATATATATATATATATATATATATAAAAATAAATAAAAGAAATACTTGAATTTCAGTGTTCATTTATTTACACATATACACACACATAACACTCATCTACTCATTGTTGAGTTAAGGGTTGAATTGTCCATCCTTGTTCTATTCTCTGTCACTATTTCAGAACACACACATTATACAAATATACATTATAAAATCAATAAGAAAACGGGAGCTCTAATTTGGGAGTCTGAATTAGGATCAGAAGTTCCTATATAAACATTGCGCATTCACGTCGCCTTTTTGTGTTGATTACTGCAGCTGTGCACTGGATTCATTCACAAATACAAACTACAACTCACAAACACTTTAGAGTTAGGCTCCACCATCAGAATGTGTACTTAAACTTATAAAGATATCACATGGATATTATTCAGTGAGTTGATTCACCAAAACTAACCTGTTATACAGGAGGAAAAAAGCACACAGGACGTTTCAATTGTTCACAGACTGGTCGCGCTCATCAGAATGACAAGACACTTCCGGTCTGCAGGTGATAGCATTCAATTGGGAAGAAACGCCCTACTGCCCCCTACTGACCAATGTGAATACTGATAAATGTGTAATGACAGCTCCAAAAACGAATTCAAACCACAAAATAAAATAAATAAATCAACACAAAAATGTGACACATTATGGGTGGGTCACATATGCATGTACAGTAGATGGCAGTATTGTCCTGTTTAAAAGTGTCACAACATTGCTGTTTACGGCAGAGGAACTGCTTTACGGTAGACGAAAACTTGACTGCTGTTGTTGTGTGTTGTTGCCGCGCTGGGAGGACGTTAATGAAACTGCCTAACAATAAACACACATAAGAAACCAAGAACTCGCCCTCGATCATTAGCTGTTTATATTGTGGGAAAGCGGACGTGAGAACAGGCTGTCAACACGTCACTCAGGTCCGCATGGAGCTGGAGGGGGCGTGGCCTCCAGCTCCGCCTGAATTTCGGGAGATTTTCGGGAGAAAATTTGTCCCGGGAGGTTTTCGGGAGAGGCGCTGAATTTCGGGAGTCTCCCGGAAAATCCGGGAGGGTTGGCAAGTACCGTATTTTCCGCACCATAAGGCGCCCTGGGTTATAAGCCGCGCCTTCAATGAACGGCATATTTCAAAACTTTGTCCACCTATAAGCCGCCCCGTGTTGTAAGCCGCATCTAACTGCGCTAAAGGAATGTCAAAAAAACAGTCAGATAGGTCAGTCAAACTTTAATAATATATTAAAAACCAGCGTGATGTGGGCGCGCATGGAGTCGTATATCAACATGGACGGAGCTGCGTGAAAAAAGCCACCCGGCCTCTTCGCGTAAACTTACCTTAACCACTCGCTCATCTTTTCTTCATCCATCCATCCCTTCCAGTTAGCTTTTATGATGACGCCGGCTGGAAAGGTCTCTTTTGGCAAGGTCTTCCTTTTGAATATCACCATGGGTGGAAGTTTCTGGCCATTAGCATGGCAAGCTAGAACCACAGTGAAGGATGACTTCTCATTCCCTGTGGTGCGAATATTCACCGTACGTGCTCCCGTTGTATCCACAGTGCGGTTCACAGGAATATCAGTTGCTGTGAAATAGTAATCCGTGTGCGGATGGAGAGATTGCGTCTTTTCATGAACCGGATCCCGGTCGCTTAGTAGGAGCCATTTTGTGGTCTTTACAGATGTAAACACACAAAGGAAATGAAACGTACGGTGATATCCGCGCGCTTTTTCTTCTTCTACGCGGGCGGGTGGTTGCTTACAGTAGAAGAAGAAGCGCTTCCTGTTCTATGGGGGCGGGCGCTTACCTTGGCGGTTGCTTGCGTAGAAGAAGAAGCGCTTCCTGTTCTACCGGGGAAAAAGATGGCGGCTGTTTACCGAAGTTGCGAGACCGAAACTTTATGAAAATGAATCTTAATATTTATCCATATATAAAGCGCACCGGGTTAAAAGGCGCACTGTCAGCTTTTGAGAAAATTTGTGGTTTTTTGGTGCGGCTAATAGTGCGGAAAATACGGTATGCCTGTGGGATGTTCCAAAGAAGTGTTTGATGAGCATTCCTCAACTTTCTCACTCTTTTTTGCCACTTGTGCCAGCTTTTTTGAAACATGATGCAGGCATCAAATTCCAAATGAGCTAATATTTGCAAAAACGAACAAAGTTTGTCAGTGTGAACATGAAATATCTTGTCTTTGCAGTCTATTCAATTGAATATAAGTTGACAAGGATTCTCTTTTTATTGACCATTTACACAACGTGACAACTTCACTGCTTATGGGGTTTGTATTACCTCTCTACTACACTTTTGTCCTCTTTGCTCTCATTGGTTGTGTTTCCAAGCAAAGTGTTGAGGCTGAGAAGAGAAACATTCCTGGCATCTCTGAAGGCATGGGGGTCAAGTCTTGCTCCACATGCAAACATACGACCACAACTTTCTGCTCCGTCTCTCGTCCCTTCGTTCCTCTCCGGTTGGTGGACAAGTCTGGAATTTCTCTCGCTATGTCCCTTCACCACGTGGTCAGGTTGCGGCGGTTAGCCCCCGACATTGCTGACATGGTGAAGTGAAGGATGGCCGAGGGCCAGACACACCAGTCAGATGCTTGCTGGGGAGTCTCCACTATTGACTGCATTCACAGGGCAGATGGCACGAGGCATTCACACATTTGTTGTGATAGCATGCTAACATTAGCATGCTAACTTTTTTTTTTTTTTTAAACCTCATTTTGCAGCCGTTTACCCCAGAGTCGTGTAACTTGGTATATAACACATGCTTACTTTTTTTTAGCTCATTTTGCAACCGTTAACCTTAGTCATGTAACTTGGTATGTGACACATGCTAACTGTTAGCATGCTAACATGAGGATGTTAACTTAAAAAAAAAAAAAAATGTAGTTCATTTTGCAACCGTTTACCCGAGTCGTGTAACTTGGTATGTGACACATGCTAACTGTTGGCATGCTAACTTTTTTTTTTTTTTAGCTAATTTTGCAACCAGACTAACTGTGAGAATGCTAACTTTAGCATGCTGACATCAGCATGTAACTTTAGATTAATTTTGCATCCATTTACCCCACAATCATTGAAATTGGTATATAACACATGCTAACTTTTTTTAGCTCATTTTGCAACCGTTAACCTTAGTCATGTAACTTGGTATGTGACACATGCTAACTGTTAGCATGCTAACATTAGGATGTTAACTTTAAAAAAAAAAAAAAATTAGTTCATTTTGCAACCGTTTACCCCAGAGTCGTGTAACTTGGTATGTGACACATGCTAACTATTGGCATGCTAACTTTTTTTTTTTTTAGCTAATTTTGCAACCGTTAACCTTAGTCATGTAACTTGGTATGTGACACATGCTAACTGTTAGCATGCTAACATTAGGATGTTAACTTTAAAAAAAAAAAAAAAATTGTTCATTTTGCAACCGTTTACCCCAGAGTCGTGTAACTTGGTATGTGACACATGCTAACTATTGGCATGCTAAATGTTTTTTTTTTTAGCTAATTTTGCAACCAGACTAACTGTGAGAACGCTAACTTTAGCATGCTGACATCAGCATGTGACTTTAGATTAATTTTGCATCCATTTACCCCACAATCATTGAAATTGGTATATAACACATGCTAACTTTTTTTTAGCTCATTTTGCAACCGTTAACCTTAGTCATGTAACTTGGTATGTGACACATGCTAACTGTTAGCATGCTAACATTAGCATGCTAACTTTTTTTTTTTTTTTAAACCTCATTTTGCAGCCGTTTACCCCAGAGTCGTGTAACTTGGTATGTGACACATGCTAACTATTGGCATGCTAACTTTTTTTTTTTTTTAGCTAATTTTGCAACCAGACTAACTGTGAGAACGCTAACTTTAGCATGCTGACATCAGCATGTGACTTTAGATTAATTTTGCATCCATTTACCCCACAATCATTGAAACTGGTATATAACACATGCTAACTTTTTTTTTAGCTCATTTTGCAACCGTTTACCTTAGTCATGTAACTTGGTATGTGACACATGCTAACTGTTAGCATGCTAACATTAGGATGTTAACTTAAAAAAAAAAAAAAAAATTTAGTTCATTTTGCAACCGTTTACCCCAGAGTCGTGTAACTTGGTATGTGACACATGCTAACTATTGGCATGCTAACTTTTTTTTTTTTTAGCTAATTTTGCAACCAGACTAACTGTGAGAACGCTAACTTTAGCATGCTGACATCAGCATGTAACTTTAGATTAATTTTGCATCCATTTACCCCACAATCATTGAAATTGGTATAAGACACATGCTAACTGTTTTTTAGCTCATTTTGCAACCGTTAACCTTAGTCATGTAACTTGGTATGTGACACATGCTAACTGTTAGCATGCTAACATTAAGATGTTAACTTAAAAAAAAAAAAAAATGTTAGTTCATTTTGCAACCGTTTACCCCAGAGTCGTGTAACTTGGTATGTGACACATGCTAACTGTTGGCATGCTAACTTTTTTTTTTTTAGTTAATTTTGCAACCAGACTAACTGTGAGAACGCTAACTGTAGCATGCTGACATCAGCATGTGACTTTAGATTAATTTTGCATCCATTTACCCCACAATCATTGAAATTGGTATATAACACATGCTAACTTTTTTTAGCTCATTTTGCAACCGTTAACCTTAGTCATGTAACTTGGTATGTGACACATGCTAACTGTTAGCATGCTAGCATTAGGATGTTAACTTTAAAAAAAAAAAAATTTAGTTCATTTTGCAACCGTTTACCCCAGAGTCGTGTAACTTGGTATATGACACATGCTAACTATTGGCATGCTAACTTTTTTTTTTTTTTTTTTAGCTAATTTTGCAACCAGACTAACTGTGAGAACGCTAACTTTAGCATGCTGACATCAGCATGTGACTTTAGATTAATTTTGCATCCATTTACCCCACAATCATTGAAATTGGTATATAACACATGCTAACTTTTTTTTTAGCTCATTTTGCAACCGTTTACCTTAGTCATATAACTTGGTATGTGACACATGCTAACTGTTAGCATGCTAACATTAGGATGTTAACTTTAAAAAAAAAAAAAAATTTAGTTCATTTTGCAACCGTTTACCCCAGAGTCGTGTAACTTGGTATGTGACACATGCTAACTATTGGCATGCTAACTTTTTTTTTTTTTAGCTAATTTTGCAACCAGACTAACTGTGAGAACGCTAACTGTAGCATGCTGACATCAGCATGTAGCTTTAGATTCATTTTGCATCCATTTACCCCAGAATCATGTAACTTGGTATGTGACACATGCTAACTGCTAGCATGCTAACATTAGGATGTTACCTTTTTTGAGCTAATTTTGCAACCGTTTACCTCAGACTCATACAACTTCGTACCTGACACATGTTAACTGTTACCATGTTAACTGTTAGCATGTTAACTGCTAGCATGCTAACATTAGCATGCCATTTCCTTTTTCAGCAGAGGCATGTAACTTGATATGTGACACATGCTAACATCAGCATGCTAACATTTTAGGCAAAATTTGCAACCGTTTACCCCAGAGTCATATAGCTTGGTACATGACACATGCTAACTTTTTTAGCTCATTTTGCAACAGTTTACCCCAGAGTTGTGTAACTTGGTATGTGTCCCACGCTAAGTCTTAGCATGCTAACATCAGCATGCTAACTCTTTTAGCTAATTTTTTACAACTGTTTACCCCAGAGTCAAGTAAGTTTGCACATGACACATGTTAACTGTTAGCATGCTAACGTCAGTATGTCAACGCTATCGGGTTCAGGTCAGGACTCTGTGCAGGCCAGTCAAGTTCATCCACACCAGACTCTGTCATCCATACAGTCATGTTGGAAGAGGCCTGGATTTGTCCAAAATGTTTTGGTATCCTGGAACATTCAAAGTTCCTTTCACTGGAACTAAAGGGCCAAGCCCAATTCCTGAAAAACAACCCCACACCATAATTCCTCCTCCACCAAATTTCACACTCTGCACAATGCAGTCCAAAATGTATCGTTCTCCTGGCAACCTCCAAACTGGATTTGTCCAAAATGCTTTGCTATCCTGGAGCATTCAAAGTTCCTTTCACTGGAACTAAGGGGCCAAGCCCAACTCCTGAAAAACAACCCCACACCATAATTCCTCCTCCACCAAACAATGCAGTCCGAAATGTAGCGTTCTCCTGGCAACCTCCAAACCCAGACTGGTCCATCAGATTACCAGATGGAAAAGTGTGATTCATCAGTCCAGAGAAGGTGTGTCCACTGCTCTCGAGTCCAGTGGTGATGTCCTTTACACCACTGCATCCCACGCTTTGCATTGGACTTGGTGATGTATGGCTTAGATGCAGCTGCTCGGCCATGGAAACCCATTCCATGAAGCTCTCTGCGTACTGTACGTGGGCTAATTGGAAGGGGACATGAAGTTTGCAGCTCTGTAGCAACTGATTTTGCAGAAAGTCTTTGCACTATGCTGACCTCTCTGTCAGTTTACCTGGCCTACCACTTGGTGGCTGAGTTGCTGTTGTTCCCAAACTCTTCCAGTTTCTTATAATGAAGTTGACTTTGGAATATTTAGGAGCGAGGAAATTTCACGACTGGATTTGTTGCATTCTTTGACAGTTCCACGCTGGAAATCACTGTTTGTAGAAACAGTCTCCATGCCTAAGTGCTTGATTTGATACACCTGTGATTAGTGATTAGGACACCTGATTCTCATCATTTGGATGGGTGGACAAATACTTTTGGCAATATAGTGTGTCTGCGCCTCATAGTCCGGTGCTGCTAAAATATCACAACGAGGCAAATACAATAAAAGGTGTGTTATTGTTTGTGTTTTGGTCGAGTTTGCTCACTGCAGCGCTCTTCTGTTCAAAGCTTTAAAGCGGAAGTACAAGTACTTTTTTTGTTTCTACTCGTATGGATTTTTCATTCATCCCTCAGTTTTACAATATAACTAAAACTATTCTTACTTACTAAAGCGTCCAATGTGTGATGTCTGTAGGAGTGTTTTCATGCATATTTGTACGTGCTATCGTAATGTAATCGAGCTAGCGTCGTTAGCATGAGCTAATATGCTAACACGTTTACGAGTGTCTGTGTTAGTATTATTAACTTACGATAACATTCTTTTTTACAACCGATGTTGTGGATCGGTGGAGGGAATACTTCGAAGACCTCCTCAATCCTACCAGCACGTCTTCCTATGAGGAAGCAGGGCCTGGGGAATCTGTGGTGGGCTCTCCTATTTCTGGGGCTGAGGTTGCCGAGGTAGTTAAAAAGCTCCTCGGTGGCAAGGCCCCGGGGGTAGATGAGATCCGCCCGGAGTTCCTTAAGGCTCTGGATGTTGTGGGGCTGTCTTGGTTGACAAGACTCTGCAACATCGCGTGGACATCGGGGGCGGTACCTCTGGATTGGCAGACCGGGGTGGTGGTTCCTCTCTTTAAGAAGGGGAACCGGAGGGTGTGTTCCAACTATCGTGGGATCACACTCCTCAGCCTTCCCGGTAAGGTCTATTCAGGTGTACTGGAGAGGAGGCTACGCCGGATAGTCGAACCTCGGATTCAGGAGGAACAGTGTGGTTTTCGTCCTGGTCGTGGAACTGTGGACCAGCTCTATACTCTCGGCAGGGTCCTTGAGGGTGCATGGGAGTTTGCCCAACCAGTCTACATGTGCTTTGTGGACTTGGAGAAGGCATTCGACCGTGTACCCCGGGAAGTCCTGTGGGGAGTGCTCAGAGAGTATGGGGTAACGGACTGTCTGATTGTGGCAGTTCGCTCCCTGTATGATCAGAGCTTGGTCCGCATTGCCGGCAGTAAGTCGGACACGTTTCCAGTGAGGGTTGGACTCCGCCAAGGCTGCCCTTTGTCACCGGTTCTGTTCATAACCTTTATGGACAGAATTTCTAGGCGCAGTCAGGGCGTTGAGGGGATCTGGTTTGGTGGCTGCAGGATTAGGTCTCTGCTATTTGCAGATGATGTGGTCCTGATGGCTTCCTCCGGCCAAGATCTTCAGCTCTCACTGGATCGGTTCGCAGCCGAGTGTGAAGCGACTGGGATGGGAATCAGCACCTCCAAGTCCGAGTCCATGGTTCTCTCCCGGAAAAGGGTGGAGTGACATCTCCGGGTTGGGGAGGAGATCTTGCCCCAAGTGGAGGAGTTCAAGTACCTCGGAGTCTTGTTCACGAGTGGGGGAAGAGTGGATCGTGAGATCGACAGGCGGATCGGTGCGGCGTCTTCAGTAATGCGGACGCTGTATCGATCTGTTGTGGTGAAGAAGGAGCTGAGCTGGAAGGCAAAGCTCTCGATTTACCGGTCGATCTACGTTCCCATCCTCACCTATGGTCATGAGCTTTGGGTCATGACCGAAAGGACAAGATCACGGGTACAAGCGGCCGAAATGAGTTTCCTCCGCCGAGTGGCGGGTCTCTCCCTTAGAGATAGGGTGAGAAGCTCTGTCATTCGGGGGGAGCTCAAAGTAAAGCCGCTGCTCCTCCACATCGAGAGGAGCCAGATGAGGTGGTTCGGGCATCTGGTCAGGATGCCACCCGAACGCCTCCCTAGGAAGGTGTTTCGGGCACGTCCGACCGGTAGGAGGCCACGGGGAAGACCCAGGACACGCTGGGAAGACTATCTCTCCCGGCTGGCCTGGGAACGCCTCGGGATCCCCCGGGAGGAGCTGGACGAAGTGGCTGGGGAGAGGGAAGTCTGGGCTTCCCTGCTTAAGCTGCTGCCCCCGCGACCCGACCTCGGATAAGCGGAAGAAGATGGATGGATGGATGGAACATTCTTTTTGTATTGTTTCAGTTTCCTAAATTCACTCAAACGTCACCGTGGAGTTATTGAGTCTGTTTAGCTGATTGGAGAGCTACCTTGTGCAGCTAGTGGGTCCATGACCATGACTTCTGTTTTGTTTGATCAGCCGTTTTACCGCCTTGTTACAGACACCGTTTGGGAACAATTAAGGTACTTTCTGTGTAAATAACTCATTTCACAACGTATATATCTCATAGTCTGCTGCAGCTAATATATGAAAACAATGTTTTTCTCATACCGTTGAGTGGGTGTGGCTTATATACCGGTGCCGACTATAGTCTGTCAAATACAGTACTAAAGTATCCGTGTGAAAGGGTGAATTCTCCCAGCAGGAATGTGGAGGAACATGAGAGTGGGAGCACAATTACGCTCCAACACAGACATGATCAGCAGGACTGCAACATAAAGTGAGGACAGACAGGGCTGAGTTATGGGGGAGATGGCAAATTGAGAGGGGGCAGCGAGCATTGTGCTGCACAAAGGGGTCTTTGTGCGCTCTGAAGGGGGCTGGGACCCGTGTGCTGCGTGGGTGTGGCCGCAGACTCCCCAAATCTACCCTTGGAAACGCGGCCTCTCTCCGGGGCAGCCAAGGCCGGAGAGCACAAGTGTGACGTGACAGGTGTGTTTAGGGGGGGTACTGTGACGTGACAAATGTGTTTAGGGGGGCGGGTATTGTGATGTGACAAGTGTGTTTAGGGGGGGTACTGTGACGTGACAGGTGTGTTTAGGGGGGTACTGTGACGTGACAAGTGTGTTTAGGGGGGGTACTGTGACGTGACAGGTGTGTTTAGGGGGGGTACTGTGACGTGACAGGTGTGTTTAGGGGGGTACTGTGACGTGACAAGTGTGTTTAGGGGGGGTACTGTGACGTGACAGGTGTGTTTAGGGGGGGTACTGTGACGTGACAGGTGTGTTTAGGGGGGGTACTGTGACGTGACAAGTGTGTTTAGGGGGCGGGGGTACTGTGACATGACAAGTGTGTTTAGGGGGGGGGTACTGTGACGTGACAGGTGTGTTTAAGGGGGGTACTGTGACGTGACAAGTGTGTTTAGGGGGGTAGTGTGACGTGACAGGTGTGTTTAGGGGAGGTACTATGACGTGACAGGTGTGTTTAAGAGGGGTACTGTGATGTGACTAGTGTGTTTAGGGGGGGTACTGTGGCGTGACAGGTGTGTTTAGGGGGGGTACTGTGGCGTGACAAATGTGTTTAGGGGGGAGGGTATTGTATCGTGACAAGTGTGTTTAGGGGGGGTACTGTGACGTGACAAGTGTGTTTAGGGGGCGGGGGTACTGTGACGTGACAGGTGTGTTTAGGGGGGTACTGTGACGTGACAAGTGTGTTTAGGGGGGGATACTGTGACGTGACAGGTGTGTTTAGGGGGAGGTACTGTGACGTGACAGGTGTGTTTAGGGGGGGTACTGTGACGTGACAGGTTTGTTTGGAGGGGTACTGTGACATGACAAGTGTGTTTAGGGGGGGATACTGTGACGTGACAAGTGTGTGTCTGACTTCCTGTGGCACAATAAACCTTTGCCCTGTGATATCAGACGTGCCACCTGGATGAACACGCACTTGAGAACAGTCTTGTTCTGTTGGATGATGGCAGGTCTCACCTTCACAAAGAGCCTCTGTGACCAAACATCTGCTAACGTTTACATTGCCAAAAGCTTTCTGCCATATCTCCTGCAACAACTCTGTCCTCTAATGAGGTAACACTCAGACAACATCCACAACCACACCCAGACAACATCGACAACCACACCCAGACAACATCGACAACCACACCCAGACAACATCCACAACCACACCCAGACAACATCGACAACCACACCCAGACAACATCCACAACCACACCCAGACAACATCAACAACCACACCCAGACAACATCGACAACCACACCCAGACAACATCCACAACCACACCCAGACAACATCGACAACCACACCCAGACAACATCCACAACCACACCCAGACAACATCAACAACCACACCCAGACAACATCCACAACCACACCCAGACAACATCCACAACCACACCCAGACAACATCGACAACCACACCCAGAGAACATCGACAACCACACCCAGACAACATCCACAACCACACCCAGACAACATCGACAACCACACCCAGAGAACATCGACAACCACACCCAGACAACATCCACAACCACACCCAGACAACATCGACAACCACACCCAGACAACATCGACAACCACACCCAGACAACATCGACAACCACACCCAGACAACATCGACAACCACACCCAGACAACATCGACAACCACACCCAGACAACATCGACAACCACACCCAGACAACATCGACAACCACACCCAGACAACATCGACAACCACACCCAGACAACCACACCCAGACAACATCCACAACCACACCCAGACAACATCCACAACCACACCCAGAGAACAAAAAATGTTATTGTACATGAAACATATGTTTATTATTGTAATTTAACTGTAAAAAATGTATTATTAATCTACTTGTTCATTTACTGTTAATATCTGCTTAGTTTCTGTTTGAACATGTTCTATCTACACTTCTGTTAAAATGTAATAATCACTTATTCTTCTCTTCTTTGATACTTGACATTAGTTTTGGATGATACCACACATTTAGGTATGGATCTGATACCAAGTAGTTACAGGATCATACATTGGTCATATTCAAAGTCCTCATGTGTCCAGGGACGTATTTACTGACTTTATAAACATTATATGAGTTTTTTAAAAAGGGAAAAAAGATTTTGACGATAAAAATATGGATGTAATCATAGTAGTATCGACTAAATGCACTCTTGTACTTGGTATCATTACAGTGGATGTCAGGTGTAGATCCACCCATGGCATTTGTTTACATTGTGACGGCGGTGAGCTATTGTATCCTCCTACGGTGTGTAGTGAAGCATGTTTAGCTATTCCTCGTCCTCCAGTGATAATGCTACTTGTAAGAAACTCACTTTATTTGTCGCCATGGAGACAAGGATTAGTGATTTAGAAGTAGCTAAAACACTGTGGATGGATGTTAGCCATGTCTTAAAGCAGCTCTTCCTGAGGGTGTTTCAGTGTTATAACTTCACCTTTATCTTGACTTTTTACACCAAAATGCGTCCATTCTCTCTTTTCTGTCTACACACTGTGTCTGCTTGTAAGTACTCTGTGTGTGTGCGCTGCCCAACATGCTCCTCTGCTCCTAAAACCAGCAATGTCACCACGTCACGCTGACGGGGGAGGGAGACCTTTTTTTTTTTTAGAGGCGGTATAGTACCGAACATGATTCATTAGTATCGCGGTACTATACTAGTACCGGTATACCGTACAACCCTATCAGGTACTATTATAAATCACAGTTGAGGTGACAATGGTGGAGTTACAGATTGGTGATGCCTTCCTTTCTTTCTTTCTTTCTTTAGTTTATTTGGAACATGAACACACTTACATCATAATACATCACACAATTTCATATCATTTCATTTGACATCATGCCCGAAAAGGAGTAGGAAGAAGCAAAGCTTATTTAATCCTACCCCTTTCCCACTTCAAAGCGTTTACAAATATATAGAATCATTTACTGACCTTTTTATATAATAAAATAACATCTATGAATTAGTATACAACAGTTTTGTAATATGTCATTAATTAATTAATTCAGTCATTATTAACATACTGAGATGAAGAATATCTTATTTTCAATAAGGTTGAAAGTATTTCTCATAATTCTTCTTCTTTGTACTCTGTAAGCACTATTATTTTGAACAAGCTCTTAAACTGGATCATATCAGTACAATTTTTAACTTCTTTACTTAATCCATTCCATCATTTAATTCCACATACTGATATGCTAAAAGTTTTAAGTGTTGTACGTGCATATAAATGTTTTAAATTATTTTTTCCTCTAAGGTTATATTTCTCCTCTTTAGTTGAGAAGAATTGTTGTACATTCTTTGGTAGCAGGTTATAGTTTGCTTTGTACATCATTTTAGCTGTTTGAAATTTGACCAAATCACCAAACTTGAATATTTCTGACTTAATAAATAAATGTTCTCTATATCCAACATGATGTATTATTCTAACTGATCTTTTTTGTAACACGGTTAGCGAATGTAGCGCACATTTGTAGTTATTTCCCCATATTTCTGCACAATAACTCAGATATGGTAACACTAGCGAGCAGTAGAGAATATGTAGTGATTTTTGGCCCAGGACATATTTTGCTTTATTCATTATTGAAATGTTTTTTGCCACCTTATGTTGTATGTTTTGTATATGAGATTTCCAGTTCATTTGATCATCTATTAATACTCCCAAAAATCTAGTTTCTTTTACCCTTTCTATGTCTACTTCGTCTATTTGTATTTGTGTATGATGCTCTTTTCTACTATTACCAAATAGCATTATTTTAGTTTTACTATTCAAAGATAGTCTGTTTTTGTCAAACCATCTTTTTAATTTGTTATTATTTGTATTATCTTCTGTGTGCTCTCTCCTGAACAGAAAGCAGTTGTGTCGTCTGCAAATAAAACCAACTTTAAGTCCTTCGTAACCTTACAAATGTCGTTTATATAAAGATTGAACAATCTTGGTCCCAGTATTGACCCCTGGGGTACACCACAGGATATATCTAGCCGTTAGAGATGCGCGGATAGGCAAATATTTCATCCGCAACCGCATCAGAAAGTCGTCAACCATCCGCAATCCACCCGATCTAACATTTGATCAGAACTGCATCCGCCCGCCATCCGCCCGGTATATCTAATATAGACGATGCAAGGCATTAGTGAGGCACCTGCCAACTACTGCGGTTTTCCCGTAATTCGTACGGTTTTCATCAACCTATTCCGGGTTACGGGTGCAGTGATAAAAAATACGTTTTTTCTTTAATTTAAAAAAAAAAGGGTGAAAACTACGCGAATTGCACCTTGTGCAGACAAGATTTTTCGATCGGACACGGAGGAATTAGCGATGTAAAAGACCACGTTGGGACAAAAAAACACAAGTCTAATGCCGTTGCTAGCGATACAAGTGGAAAACTTTCAACGTTTTTCGTCGCCCAAACAGATTCTTTGGATGTGATAAATGCCAAAGTTTTATTTACGGAGGCAATAATTGAGCATGGATTTCCAATCGCACTGGCTGATCACATGGGACAGTTAAATGTTTGTAATGCAACCTTTAAAAATCATTACGCGGTGATCGCGGTCCCAAAAATAAACTTTTCTTGCATGATAATGTCCAGAAAAATTCGCTTTATATTACTATAGAGTCCTTTTAACGAATGAGTTTGATGGTTTATCACAAACCTTAAATGAAAGAAGTCCTTTCTTCTCCTGCACCATGCATGCGCTTTGGCCTTGCTTCCTGTGTGGTGCGCAATCCTGTCGGCTGTATTTCACAGCACGACATACTGTTAAAAGTGTTTATACTATTTATGCTTTCAAGTCCAAGTTGAAGAAATCTTGTTAAATGTTGACAGCATAACTACCAAAATACAGAAGTATGTCCTTAATATTTTTGCAGTGCTATTTCTGTTGAAAAGTTAAAATGATTACATTAGAGATGTGATGTGCCACTTTTCAAGTGTCTGATGGCTTCAATTCATTTTCATTCATTTTTCATATTTTGAATTCTTTTGAAAGGCTTACAAAAAAACTACATTTGAATTGTAATTCCATGCTATTGACAGGACTATTAATTTTAATGAAGTTAGCTTACCATGTTTACAGTATGATAATTGTGATAGAAATGTGAATTTCGGGGGGTGGCGGGCAGGTATGCTGCTTACCTGCTGCGCGTGACGCCGGCCGCGGCGAAGGCGGACGAGGCGGGGTGTCGGTGCGGTGGGCGCGGTAGTGACCCTGGACATGCGTCGGGCCCTTCTCGCGGATCGCCTCAGCTACGGCTCCCGGTGGGGCCCTCTCGGGGGAAGGGGCCTCGGTCCCGGACACCGGCGAGGCGTCCCTTCTCCGCTCCGTAAAAGTGTCCATCTCTTTTCTTTTTTTTTCTTCTGTTGTGGCATATGCAACAGGTGCCTGCTCGTTTTTCGTATGTGGGTAACAACATTTAACTATGTATATATATTTACCAATTGGTTTAACTGCCACCCGCAAAAAAAAAAAAAAAAAAAAAAAAAAAAAAAAAAAAAATATCTAATTGATCCGCCCGACCCGACCCGCACGCGGATAAAATCTTATTTTTTTAATTTCATCCGCCCGATCCGCGGATAGTCCGCGGACTCCGCGGTTGTGCCCGCAAACCGCGCATCTCTACTAGCCGTGTTGACATATTTTCACCCATCTTTACATATTGCTTCCTGTTGGTTAAATAACTTCTTACCCAATTCAATACCAAACCTCTGATGCCATATCGTTCTAATTTTCGTATTAAAATATCATGATTAATTGTGTCAAATGCTTTTGTTAAGTCCATGAATACTGCGGCCGCACATTCTTTACCATCTATTGCATTGGTAATTAGGGCCCGCACGGCCCATTGCAAAAGGACTCCCTGTGGGAGTCCTTATGCAATGGGACATAAGGACCTATTGAATTTCTAAGGTTTTATTATTATTATTATTATTCTTTCTTATTGTTCCGCAGCTTTGCGCACTACTTTCACCCCCTTAACATGCTTCAAAACTCACCAAATTTTACGCACACATACATAAACTCGAACAAAACTCTTTGGTAAAAAAACCAAACCCCAAAACTCATAAATGCGCTCTAGCGCCCCCTACAATGTAAACTTTTTCTAACTCCCAGTACGAATGTCGTAGAGACATGAAACAAAAACCTCTATGTAGGTCTCACTTACACTTAAATTTTATTAATTTATTTCCTCGGCCAAAAATCTACAGGAAGTTTGCTATTCCCCCTTCAACACTAAATTTTAGTAAAATCAGTCACTTTTGCCTCTTTGAGCTGTAATTGGACCCTCTTAACGTGCTTCAAAACTCACCGAACTTAACGCACACATCAGGACTGGCAAAAAATGTGATCTAATAAAAAAACCTAACCCCAAATTCAAAAATTGCGCTCTACAGCAATTTTTGAATAAAACAGAAAAAACTGCTCCTCGGAAGAAAAAAATTACAAAACTGCCTGTAACTCCCACTGGGAAGGTCGGAGAGACATGAAACAAAAACCTCTCCGTAGGTCTCACTTAGACCTACATTTCATAAATTGACTACCCCCAGCAAAAATCAACAGAAAGTTTGCTATTCCCCCTTCAACACAACATTTTTGTAAAAAACCCTCACCTTTCTTCAAACATTATCTCCTCTGAGCGCGTTTGTTGTTTCGCCTTCAAACTAACACAGGAGAGAGATTGAACCCTTCTGATTAAAAGTTGGTGAAAGAGTTGTGATACCTGCTCCGGTTTTGATTTTATGACCCTTCAAAGACCCGCTGCGCTGATGCTCCTGCTGTGCTGTTTTTTTTAACATGGCTGCTCAAAAGCAGGAAGCACCAACGTGCCCACACAATGCAGACAAGGTAGGTACGCTAGACAAAAGTCTTGGGACACTTCAGACTAAAAGTAGACAAAAGTATTGGGACACTTAGGACTAGCACCTGCCAAATACGCGGGCCCGACCAACGCTGCTTGCAGCTTTAATTTCCTCTGTTATTTTGGTTAGTGCTATTGATGTTGAGATATTTGCTCGGAATCCATATTGGTTCTCCACAAGCGTCCCACTTTTGTTAATAAATAAATCTAATCGACTATTGAATAATTTTTCCAAGATTTTGGAGAATTGTGGAAGTAATGAAACTGGTCTGTAGTTAGTAAACTGGTGTACGTCTCCATTCTTATAAATTGGTACGACTTTTGCAATTTTCATTATGTCAGGGAATTTGCCGGTTAAAAATGATACATTGGTGATATATGTCAGAGGTTCTGAAATGTCTTGTATAACCTTTTTTATCGTTACCATATCTATTCCATGACAGTCGGTTGAGGTCTTGGATTTACAATTTTTTACAATTTGGATTATTTCTTCTTTTGTTACACTTTTAAGAAACATGGAATTGGGATTTCTGTCTATGAGCTCACTCAAGGCCTCAACTGACCCATCATCTGCATTTAATATTAGAGAAGGTTGTCTACAGTCAGTTGCTGCCCTTCTTAGAGGATAATGGTATCACTGAGCTGTTCCAGTCCGGTTTTAAAGCCCTCCACAGCACAGAGTCAGCGCTTCTAAAAGTTTTTAACGATATCCTCCTGTCCACTGATTCTGGTAAATATGTTGTCCTGGTGCTTTTAGATCTGTCTGCTGCGTTCCACGCCACCTTAATCACTCGTCTTGAGAACTGTGTGGGCATTAAGGGCGCCGCCCTCAACTGGTTCCGGTCGTACCTAACCGACAGGAGTTTTTGTGTAAAAGTAGACAGTTTTATGTCGTCCACAGCTCCTTTACCACATGGGGTCCCCCAGGGCTCAATCCTTGCCCCAATTTTATTTGCGCTTTACCTTCTCCCCCTTGGTTCTATTTTTAGGAAGTACAGTATTGCATTTCATTTTTATGCCGATGATTGCCAGATTTATTTTCCCATGGCACAAAATAACACGGTTCAACGTCTTATTGACTGCCTGCACGACATCAAAGTCTGGCTTTCAGCTAACTTCCTGAGCCTAAATGAAGACAAAACAGAAGTTATGTTGTTCGGTCCAAGTCGCTCTCTCTCCCCCAACGTTGACCTCGGCACTCTGACCCCGTATCTCAGCGACTCTGTCACAAACCTGGGGGTAAAGTTTGACTCAGATTTTAAATTCGAAAAACAAATCAGCAGCGTCGTTCAAAAAAGCTTTTATCAATTACGCCAAATAGCGAAAGTGAAACCGCTTCTATCAAGACATGATCTTGAGAAATTAATCCACGCTTTTATCTCGACTCGTCTTGATTACTGTAATGCCCTGTATGTTGGCATTAGCCAGGCCTGCAGCTCGTGCAGAACTCTGCTGCTCGTCTGCTAACACAGACCCGCAGACGTGAGCACATCACCCCTATTTTAGCGTCCCTTCACTGGCTCCCTGTGCGTTACCGAATACATTTTAAACTCCTTTTATTTGTTTTTAAATGTCTAAACAACCTCGCGCCAACCTATCTCTCCGACCTCCTTCAGCCTTACCGCCCCACCCGATCCTTAAGATCAGCCGATCAGCTGCTGTTGACGGTCCCTGACACAAGGCTGAAGCTTAGAGGTGACAGAGCTTTCGCCGTTGCTGCTCCCAAGCTCTGGAACAACCTACCCCTGAGTGTTAGACAAGCCTCCTCTCTTCCTGTTTTTAAATCTCTCTTAAAAACATACTTTTATTCCATGGCTTTTAACACTGAGTGATATCCATCCTGCAATGGCGCCCCATAATACACCTGCTGTGATCCTGTTTGTATGTTTTTATGTTTTTATTAATTCTATTTTAATTATTTATTTTTTTATCGTGTTCTGTTTGTGTTGTGTTGTGTTTGCTCGGTACTCGTTTTATCTTTTAACCTGCTCATTGTACAGCACTTTGGCTACCCCTGTGGTAAATTTTAAATGTGCTTTATAAATAAAGTTGATTTGATGCATTTGGAATTCTTTGATCCAGATTTTTTCCGATATTAACAAAATAATCATTGAAACGTTCCGCTATTTGGTTCATATTGTCATTTTTTTGTATTTCCATCTAGAAAGTACTGGGGGTAATCTTCCTTAGCACCATTTTTAATGATGCTATTTAGGATGCCCCATGTTGCTCTCATGTTGTTTTTGTTCTGGTTTAATAATTGACTGTAGTATTCCTTCTTACATGTTCGTAGTATACCAATTAGTTTGTTTTTATATTTCTTATACTTATTTTCTGCCTCTATAGATCTCTGTGTTATAAATATTCGATACAATGTGGTTTTTTTTGTGACAAGCATTTTTCAGTCCTTTTGTCATCCATGGTTGGTTGTTTTTCTTTTGCTTCTTACTACGTTCTTTCCATGGGCAATGTTTATTTATCCTGTCATCATGTTTACCAGACTTTTATTCAAGTCAAATCAGAAAAGTCTATCTCTATGATACATAATAGTGTCTTAGCTTGTATTTGGCTTTGTTGATGTAAGATTTAATAATGTTATTTCTTTCTGATCCAAAACCAACTTTTACCCCCGTTGGCTATTAAAACCAATACATAAGCCTTGGTGGAGGTCTGCGTTTGTTTGCACTGGCAACATTGTTGACACAGCTCTTGCTCCGGATCTCATTAGTGTGTGCGGTCGTACCTAGAAGGTTGTGTGTGTGTGTGTGTGTGTGTGTGTGTGTGTCAGAAGTGAACAACAGTGTTAGCAGTCCAGACTGGACTGTGACATCATCAGGTCTGTTTCCACTCACCAGATGTTATCATCCAGATGTCCAGACGTGTGACCAAGATTTGCATCCCGACTACTCGCCAACCTGAGTGATGTCTTTCTGATGGACTGCCAAGGCTTGTGTGTTGAGGGGTCAACTCTGAGAGGAACATATTCCATTTCAAAGAACCTCTTTTTCAGCCCAAGAATGTTGACCACACCATCTGAGCCATAAGTAGCATGCGGGCCCCCAAACACACTTTTCTTATTTACAAGAGCCAAACACAGTGAAGTTGTCAGGTTGTGTAAATGGTAAATAAAAAGAGAATACAACAAATCAACTTATATTCAATTGAATAGACTGCAAAGACAAGATATTTCATGTTCACACTGACAAACTTTATTTTTTTTTTGCAAATACCGTATTTTCCGCACCATAAGGCGCCCTGGGTTATAAGCCGCGCCTTCAATGAACGGCATATTTCAAAACTTTGTCCACCTATAAGCCGCCCCGTGTTATAAGCCGCATCTAACTGTGCTAAAGGAATGTCAAAAAAACAGTCAGATAGGTCAGTCAAACTTTAATAATATATTAAAAACCAGCGTGATGTGGGCGCGCATGGAGTCGTATATCAACATGGACGGAGCTGCGTGAAAAAAGCCACCCGGCCTCTTCGCGTAAACTTCCCTTAACCACTCGCTCATCTTTTCTTCATCCATCCCTTCGAGTTAGCTTTTATGATGACGCCGGCTGGAAAGGTCTCTTTTGGCAAGGTCTTCCTTTTGAATATCACCATGGGTGGAAGTTTCTGGCCATTAGCATGGCAAGCTAGAACCACAGTGAAGGATGACTTCTCATTCCCTGTGGTGCAAATATTCACCGTACGTGCTCCCGTTGTATCCACAGTGCGGTTCACAGGAATATCAGTTGCTGTGAAATAGTAATCCGTGTGCGGATGGAGAGATTGCGTCTTTTCATGAACCGGATCCCTGTCGCTTAGTAGGAGCCATTTTGTGGTCTTTACAGATGTAAACACACAAAGGAAATGAAACGTACCGTACGGTAATATCCGCGCGCTTTTTCTTCTTCTACGCGGGCGGGTGGTTGCTTACAGTAGAAGAAGAAGCGCTTCCTGTTCTATGGGGGCGGGTGCTTACCTTGGCGGTTGCTTGCGTAGAAGAAGAAGCACTTCCTCTTCTACGGGGAAAAAAGATGGCGGCTGTTTACCGTAGTTGCGAGACCGAAACTTTATGAAAATGAATCTTAATATTAATCCATATATAAAGCGCACCGGGTTATAAGGCGCACTGTCAGCTTTTGAGAAAATTGTGGTTTTTAGGTGCACCTTATAGTGCGGAAAATACGGTAATCATGAACTTAGAATGTAATGGCAGCAGCACATTGCAAAAAAGGCATTTTTACCAGTGTGTTACATGGCCTTTCCCTTTAACAACACTCAGTAAAGGTTTGGGAACTGAGGAGACACATTTTTGAAGTGGAATTCTTTCCCATTCTTGCTTGATGTACAGCTTAAGTTGTTCAACAGTCTCCCTTCTCATATTTTAGCCTTCACACATTTTCAATGTCTGGACTACAGGCAGGCCGGTCTAGTACCCGCACTCTTTTACTATGAAGCTACGCTGTTGTAGCACGTGGCTTGGCATTGTCTTGCTGAAATAAGCAGGGGCGTCCATGCTTGGATTGGCAAAATATGTTGCTCCAAAAGCTGTATGTACCTTTCAGCATTAATGGTGCCTTCACA
Organism: Nerophis lumbriciformis; assembly: GCF_033978685.3. Lineage (NCBI taxonomy): Eukaryota > Metazoa > Chordata > Actinopteri > Syngnathiformes > Syngnathidae > Nerophis > Nerophis lumbriciformis. Next base: position 41,731,685 of record NC_084569.2, on the reverse strand, counting down.
GATGTGTAAGTTACCCATGTCTTGGCCACTAATGCACCCCCATACCATCACACATGCTGACTTTTACACTTTCACCCTAGAACAATCCGGATGGTTCTTTTCCTCTTTGGTCCGGAGGACACGACGTCCACAGTTTCCAAAAACAATTTGAAATGTGGACTTGTCAGACCACAGAACACTTTTCCACTTTGTATCAGTCCATCTTAGATGAGCTCGGGCCCAGCGAAGCCGACGGCGTTTCTGGGTGTTGTTGATAAACGGTTTTCGCCTTGCATAGGAGAGTTTTAACTTGCACTTACAGATGTAGCGACCAACTGTAGTTACTGACAGTGTGTTTCTGACGTGTTCCTGAGCCCATGTGGTGATATCCTTTACACACTAATGTGGCTTTTTCATGCAGTAGCGCCTGAGGGATCCAAGGTGTGTAATATCATGGCTTACGTGCAGTGATTTCTCCAGATTCTCTGAACCCTTTGATGATATTACGGAGCGTAGATGGTGAAATCCCTAAATTCCTTGCAATAGCTGGTTGAGAAAGGCTTTTCTTAAACTGTTCAACAATTTGCTCACGCATTTGTTGACAAAGGGGTGACCCTCGCCCCATCCTTGTTTGTGAATGACTGAGCATTTCATGGAAGCTGCTTTTATACCCAATCATGGCACCCACCTGTTCCCAATTAGCCTGCACACCTGTGGGATGTTCCAAATAAGTCTTTGATGAGCATTCCTCAACTTTATCAGTATTTATTGCCACCTTTCCCAACTTCTTTGTCACGTGTTGCTGCCATCAAATTCTAAAGTTAATGATTATTTGCAAAAAATATATATATATATGTTGTCTTTGTAGCATATTCAACTGAATATGGCTTGAAAAGGATTTGCAAATCATTGTATTCCGTTTATATTTACATCTAACACAATTTCCCAACTCATATGGAAACGGGGTTTGTATATATAAATGTATACGATTACATATTTACAGTTCATAATTATTATAATTGTTTTTTAAGAGTATGTGAAAATTTGACCCCTACCTTGTTTACTTCTCATTAAGGTTTTTTCATCAGTCAGAAATATCAAGCAGCTAAAATGTGCCACACATGCTTCAATGTAGAGGGAAGGTTTTACATTTAAATGGTTTTAAATGGGTGTAGTTTATATTTTTTTATGCTGATTAGACCTTGTTTTAATAATATCCACATAGTACAATGAGCAGGATGTGTTATGTGTGGCCATGTTTGCTGGTTTGAGTTTTTTTTTCCCTGCACCATGACTAGGGAAGGTTGTTTGGAGTGAATGCAATGCATGTTGTCGTATGATTAATGGCCACCGACTTGAATTTCTCCCTGGTGGCCACCTGGTGGGGACAAGCTGGCAGCTATCAGAGCGCCAAATATTTATATACAGGTAAAAGCCAGTAAATTAGAATATTTTGAAAAACTTGATTTATTTCAGTAATTGCATTCAAAAGGTGTAACTTCTACATTATATTTATTCATTGCACACAGCTGGACTGCTGCTGAGTGGTCCAAAGTCATGTTTTCTGACGAAAGCAAATTTTGCATTTCCTTTGGAAATCGAGGTCCCAGAGTCTGGAGGAAGACAGGAGAGGCACAGGATCCACGTTGCCTGAAGTCTAGTGTAAAGTTTCCACCATCAGTGATGGTTTGGGGTGCCATGTCATCTGCTGGTGTCGGTCCACTCTGTTTCCTGAGATCCAGGGTCAACGCAGCCGTCTACCAGCAAGTTTTAGAGCACTTCATGCTTCCTGCTGCTGACCTGCTCTATGGAGATGGAGATTTCAAGTTCCAACAGGACTTGGCGCCTGCACACAGCGCAAAATCTACCCGTGCCTGGTTTACGGACCATGGTATTTCTGTTCTAAATTGGCCCGCCAACTCCCCTGACATTAGCCCCATAGAAAATCTGTGGGGTATTGTGAAAAGGAAGATGCAGAATGCCAGACCCAAAAACGCAGAAGAGTTGAAGGCCACTATCAGAGCAACCTGGGCTCTCATAACACCTGAGCAGTGCCAGAAACTCATCGACTCCATGCCACGCCGCATTAACGCAGTAATTGAGGCAAAAGGAGCTCCAACCAAGTATTGAGTATTGTACATGCTCATATTTTTCATTTTCATACTTTTCAGTTGGCCAACATTTCTAAAAATCCCTTTTTTGTATTAGCCTTAAGTAATATTCTAATTTTGTGACACACGGAATTTTGGATTTTCATTTGTTGCCACTTCAAATCATCCAAATTAAATGAAATAAACATTTGAATGCATCAGTCTGTGTGCAATGAATAAATATAATGTACAAGTTACACCTTTTGAATGCAATTACTGAAATAAATCAAGTTTTTCAAAATATTCTAATTTACTGGCTTTTACCTGTATATTAGATGAAAACACAACTCCCAGCCAAATTGCTTATTTTAATCGTGCCGTCTCGCGGGCCAAATTAAAAACGCGGGCGGGTCGTAGTTTGGACACCCCTGCCTCAGACCAAACACATTGAGTCTATTATAGTGTTAAAACTGTTCATCAATAATCAATATATCAGTGTGCACATTTTTAACATCACAATTATTAATTTTTGATGAAGTTACATTTTGTGTTTTGTTTGTTTTCATTGCTGCTATTTTAGCTGTTTTTAAATACATCCATCCATCCATCCATCTTCTTCCGCTCATCCGAGGTCGGGTCGCGGGGGCAGCAGCCTAAGCAGGGAAGCCCAGACTTCCCTCTCCCCAGCCACTTCGTCCAGCTCCTCCCGTGGGACCCCGAGGCGTTCCCAGGCCAGCCGGGGGACATAGTCTTCCCAACGTGTCCTGGGTCTTCCCCGCGGCCTCCTACCGGTCGGACGTGCCCTAAACACCTCCCTAGGGAGGCGTTCGGGTGGCATCCTGACCAGATGCCTGAACCACCTCATCTGGCTCCTCTCCATGTGGAGGAGCAGCGGCTTTACTTTGAGCTCCTCCTGGATGGCAGAGCTTCTCACCCTATCTCTAAGGGAGAGACCCGCCACCCGGCGGAGGAAACTCATTTGGGCCGCTTGTACCCGTGATCTTGTCCTTTCGGTCATAACCCAAAGCTCATGACCATAGGTGAGGATGGGAACGTAGATCGACCGGTAAATTGAGAGCTTTGCCTTCCGGCTCAGCTCCTTCTTCACCACAACGGATCGATACAGCGTCCGCATTACTGAAGACGCCGCACCGATCCGCCTGTCGATCTCACGATCCACTCTTCCCCCACTCGTGAACAAGACTCCGAGGTACTTGAACTCCTCCACGTGGGGCAAGATCTCCTCCCCAACCCGGAGATGGCACTCCACCCTTTTCCGGGAGAAAACCATGGACTCGGACTTGGAGGTGCTGATTCTCATCCCAGTCGCTTCACACTCAGCTGCGAACCGATCCAGTGAGAGCTGAAGATCCTGGCCAGATGAAGCCATCAGGACCACATCATCTGCAAAAAGCAGAGACCTAATCCTGCAGCCACCAAACCAGATCCCCTCAACGCCTTGACTGCGCCTAGAAATTCTGTCCATAAAAGTTATGAACAGAATGGGTGACAAAGGGCAGCCTTGGCGGAGTCCAACCCTCACTGGAAACGTGTCCGACTTACTACCGGCCATGCGGACCAAGCTCTGGCACTGATCATACAGGGAGCAGACTGCCACAATCAGACAGTCTGATACCCCATACTCTCTGAGCACTCCCCACAGGACTTCCCGAGGGACACGGTCGAATGCCTTCTCCAAGTCCACAAAACACATGTAGACTGGTTGGGCAAACTCCCATGCACCCTCAAGGACCCTGCCCAGAGTATAGAGCTGGTCCACAGTTCCACGACCAGGACGAAAACCACACTGTTCCTCCTGAATCCGAGGTTCGACTATCCGGCGTAGCCTCCTCTCCAGTACACCTGAATAGACCTTACCGGGAAGGCTGAGGAGTGTGATCCCACGATAGTTAGAACACACCCTCCGGTTCCCCTTCTTAAAGAGAGGAACCACCAACCCGGTCTGCCAATCCAGTGGTACCGCCCCCGATGTCCACGCGATGCTGCAGAGTCTTGTCAACCAACTAAATACATAAACAAGGTTAATTGTTTTGTTAGCACTTTGCCTTTCCTTTTTTTTTTTACCGTCCAACCTGAGTCGGTGCACTTAGAAAGGAGAGAGACTACGTTATTGGAACTGAGCCTGCTGTTGGCGCAAGGTTGGCAATAAAAGTTAAAAAGAGACACGACAGTATCATGACAGCACAGCTGGTCCGCCCGTCTTTGACTTGGTGGTGTTTTCAGAGCACAAACACACACTCTCCCCACGGCTAATGTACCCCGTGAAGGTTGTCCATGATCAGCGTGGGATTGACAAGTGGCTTCCCTTCACATTCTAGTCACAGGTGGTCCCTCAGTCACTGCGCGCATTTGGGCGAGGGCGTGCACAGTCACTAACTCTTGATGACAGCCTATTTTCAGTCTGTGATGTCAGCTGCCGACTGCCATCACCACCCTGAAACTCAACCACTGCCCTAGGGTTTCATCTGCCAGCGTGTGACATGCTTCTATTTCTAGGACATCTTCTGTGCTTTCCTGCCATGTGCCAATCTCTCTGCCTGCTAATCTGCTGCCCGCTATTCTCACGCCCATCGCCTCCTTTCCTCCTTTCCTCCTTTCCTTCTTTCCTCCTTTCCCAGCCAGCAGTCGCCTCTTCAAAGGGTTTTAACTGTTAGTCACATTTTTATCACCATTTCCATCATAGCGATTAGTCTTGTCCCCATACCAATATTTTGGTACCGGTACCAAAATGTATTTCCATACTTTTCTAAATAAAGGGGACCACAAAATGTCATTATTGTCTTTATTGTAGCCAAAAATGTTAGTGTACATGAAACATATGTTTATTATTGTCATTTAGTCCTTAAATAAAATAGACAACTTGTCTTTTAGTAGTAAGTAAACAAACAAAGACTCCTAATTAGTCTGCAGTAACATATTGTGTCATTTATACACCTATTATTTTCTACACATTATGACGGACAAACTGTAAAAATGGATTATTAATCCACTTGTTCATTTACTGTTAATATCTGCTTATTTTCTGTTTGAACATGTTCTATCTACACTTCTGTTCAAATGTAATAATCACTTATTCTTCTCTTCTTTGATACTTTACATTACCGTATTTTCCGCACCATAAGGCGCCCTGGGTTATAAGCCGCGCCTTCAATGAACGGCATATTTCAAAACTTTGTCCACCTATAAGCCGCCCCGTGTTGTAAGCCGCATCTAACTGCGCTAAAGGAATGTCAAAAAAACAGTCAGATAGGTCAGTCAAACTTTAATAATATATTAAAAACCAGCGTGATGTGGGCGCGCATGGAGTCGTATATCAACATGGACAGAGCTGCGTGAAAAAAGCCACCCGGCCTCTTCGCGTAAACTTAAACTTACCTTAACCACTCGCTCATCTTTTCTTCATCCATCCCTTCGAGTTAGCTTTTATGATGACGCCGGCTGGAAAGGTCTCTTTTGGCAAGGTCTTCCTTTTGAATATCACCATGGGTGGAAGTTTCTGGCCATTAGCATGGCAAGCTAGAACCACAGTGAAGGATGACTTCTCATTCCCTGTGGTGCGAATATTCACCGTACGTGCTCCCGTTGTATCCACAGTGCGGTTCACAGGAATATCAGTTGCTGTGAAATAGTAATCCGTGTGCGGATGGAGAGATTGCGTCTTTTCATGAACCGGAAACCTGTCGCTTAGTAGGAGCCATTTTGTGGTCTTTACAGATGTAAACACACAAAGGAAATGAAACGTACGGTGATATCCGGGGGCTTTTTCTTCTTCTACGCGGGCGGGTGGTTGCTTACAGTAGAAGAAGAAGCGCTTCCTGTTCTATGGGGGCGGGTGCTTACCTTGGCGGTTGCTTGCGTAGAAGAAGAAGCGCTTCCTGTTCTACCGGGAAAAAAGATGGCGGCTGTTTACCGAAGTTGCGAGACCGAAACTTTATGAAAATGAATCGTAATATTTATCCATATATAAAGCGCACCGGGTTATAAGGCGCACTGTCAGCTTTTGAGAAAATTTGTGGTTTTTAGGTGCGCCTTATAGTGCGGAAAATACGGTAGTTTTGGATGATACCACACATTTAGGTATGGATCCGATACCAAGTAGTTACAGGATCATACATTGGTCATATTCAAAGTCCTCATGTGTCCAGGGACGTATTTACTGACTTTATAAACATTGTATGAATTTTTAAAAAAGGGAAAAAATATTGTTATCAAAAAAGTATCGACTAGATGCGCTCTTGTACTTGGTATCATTACAGTGGATGTCAGGTGTAGATCCACCCATGGCATTTGTTTACATTGTGACGGCGGTGAGCTATTGTATCCTCCTACGGTGTGTAGTGAAGCATGTTTAGCTATTCCTCGTCCTCCAGTGATAATGCTACTTGTAAGAAACATACTTTATTTGTCGCCATGGAGACCAGGATTAGTGATTTAGAAGTAGCTAAAACACTGTGGATGGACGTTAGCCGCTAACTAGCTAACCATGTTTTAAAGCACCTCTTCTTGAGGGTGTTTCAGTGTTATAACTTCACCTTTATCTTTACTTATTCTTCTCTTCTTTGATACTTTACATTAGTTTTGGATGATACCACACATTTAGGTATGGATCGGATACCAAGTAGTTACAGTATCATACATTGGTCATATTCAAAGTCCTCATGTGTCCAGGGACTTTATAAACATAATATGAATTTTTAAAAAAGGAAGAAAAAAAGATATATGGATGTAATCATAGTAGTATCGACTAGATGCGCTCTTGTACTTGGTATCATTACAGTGGATGTCAGGTGTAGATCCACCCATGGCATTTGTTTACACTCAAGAGCGGTTAGGTTTAGGTTCTTTTTGGTACTGATCAGCACAGACACATCGCAGATTCAACACATTTGCTAACATTTAATATGTATTGGATTGTATTTATGGCAGCTGTGTATGTAAAAATAAATCAATATACAAATGTTTAAAAAAATAAAAATAATAATAATATTAAAAAAATTATACAAAATAATAAATTTTAAAATATATATTATAAAAATATACAATAAAATAAATAAAGCTGTGTATGTAAAAATAAATCAATATACAAATGTTTGAAAAAAAACATAAAACTAATTTAAAAAATTTACAATAAAATTTGTAATAAAATAAATTAATTGACCTTCCCGCCTAAAAAAAATATAAATAATAAAAGTAATATTAAAACAAATTAAAAAAAAAAAGTGTTAATAAAAATCAAAAATCAAATAAATTGATTAATCCCCCCCCCGAAAAAAAAAATTAAATAAAAAGACGTTGTCGACACCTCCAAGATTCAACACATTTGGTAACATTTAATATGTATTGGATTGTATAAATGGCAGTTGTGTATGAAAAATAAATCAATATACAAATGTTTGAAAAAAATAAAATATAAAAAATGTTTTACAAAAATTATAAAAGTAATATTAAAACACATTTTAAAAAATGTACAATAAAAATGTCTATAAAATAAATTAATTGACCCCCCTCTAAAAAAATACAAATTATAAAGTTAATACTAAAGCACATTTTGAAAAAAGCACAATAAAAATGTTAATACAATAAATTAATTGAGCCCCCCACCTAAAAAAGTATATAAATTATAGAAGTAATATTAAAACAAATTTAAAAAATGTATAATTAAAATAAAAATAAAATAAATTAAGTAATTCTCTCCTCCCCCCAAATTTAAAAAAACAAAAACATCGCAGATTAAACCCATTTGCTAACATTTGATATGTATTGGATTGTATTTCTGCCAGCTGTGTATGTAAAAATAAATCAATAAACAAATGTTAAAAAAAATAAATTATAATAATAATATTGAAAAAAGTATTAAAAAAATAATATTAAAACACAATTTAAAAATATGTAATAAAAAATACAATAAAAAAAAAGATGAGGGCGACACATTGCAGATTCAACACATTTAATATGTATTGGATTGTATAAATGGCAGTTGTGTATGAAAAATAAATCAATATACAAATGTTTGAAAAAAATAAAATATAAAAAATGTATTACAAAAATTATAAAAGTAATATTAAAACACATTTAAAAAAATGTACAATAAAAATGTCTATAAAATAAATTAATTGACCCCCCCTATAAAAAAATATAAATTATAAAGTTAATACTAAAGCACATTTTGAAAAAAGCACAATAAAAATTTTAATACAATAAATTAATTGAGCCCCCCCCTAAAAATATATATAAATTATAAAAGTAATATTAAAACAAATTTAAAAATTGTATAATAAAAATCAAAATAAAATTAATTAATTAATCCTCTCCTCCCCCCAAATTAAAAAAAAATAAAAAGACACGGGCGACACATCGCAGATTAAACCCATTTGCTAACATTTGATATGTATTGGATTGTATTTCTGCCAGCTGTGTATGTAAAAATAAATCAATAAACAAATGTTAAAAAAAATAAATTATAATAATATTGAAAAAATTATTAAAAAAATAATATTAAAACACAATTTAAAAATATGTAATAAAAAATACAATAAAAAAAGATGAGGGCGACACATTGCAGATTCAACACATTTAATATGTATTGGATTGTATAAATGGCAGTTGTGTATGAAAAATAAATCAATATACAAATGTTTGAAAAAAAAAAATATATAAAAAATGTATTACAAAAATTATAAAAGTAATATTAAAACACATTTTAAAAAATGTACAATAAAAATGTCTATAAAATAAATTAATTGACCCCCCCTCTAAAAAAAAATACAAATTATAAAGTTAATACTAAAGCACATTTTGAAAAAAGCACTATAAAAATTTTAATACAATAAATTAATTGAGCCCCCCACCTAAAAAAGTATATAAATTACAAAAGTAATATTAAAACAAATTTAAAAAATGTATAATAATCAAAATAAAATTAATTAATTAATCTTCTCCTCCCCCCAAATTTAAAAAAAAATAAAAAGACAACCCATTTGCTAACATTTGATGTGTATTGGATTGTATTTCTGCCAGCTGTGTATGTAAAAATAAATCAATAAACAAATGTTAAAAAAAAAAAAAATTATAATAATAATATTGAAAAAATTATTTAAAAAATAATATTAAAACACAATTTAAAAATATGTAATAAAAAATACAATAAAAAAAGATGAGGGCGACACATTGCAGATTCAACACATTTAATATGTATTGGATTGTATAAATGGCAGTTGTGTATGAAAAATAAATCAATATACAAATGTTTGAAAAAAATAAAATATAAAAAATGTATTACAAAAATTATAAAAGTAATATTAAAACAAATTTAAAAAAATTTACAATAAAAATGTCTATAAAATAAATTAATTGACCCCCTCCCTCTAAAAAAATACAAATTATAAAATTAATACTAAAACACATTTTAAAAAGGCACAATAAAAATTGTAATACAATAAATTAATTGAGCCCCCCCACCTAAAAAAGTATATAAATTATAAAAGTAATATTAAAACAAATTTAAAAAATGTATAATAATCAAAATAAAATTAATTAATTAATCTTCTCCTCCCCCCAAATTAAAAAAATAAATAAAAAGACAACCCATTTGCTAACATTTGATGTGTATTGGATTGTATTTCTGCCAGCTGTGTATGTAAAAATAAATCAATAAACAAATGTTAAAAAAAAAAAAAATTATAATAATAATATTGAAAAAATTATTAAAAAAATTATATTAAAACACAATTTAAAAATATATCATAAAAAATACAATAAAAAAAGACGTGGGCAACACATTGCAGATTCAACACATTTAATATGTACTGGATTGTATAAATAGCAGTTGTGTATGAAAAATAAATCAATATACAAATGTTTGAAAAAAATAAAATATAAAAAATGTATTACAAAAATTATAAAAGTAATATTAAAACACATTTAAAAAAATGTACAATAAAAATGTCTATAAAATAAATTAATTGACCCCCCCTCTAAAAAAAAATACAAATTATAAAGTTAATACTAAAGCACATTTTGAAAAAAGCACAATAAAAATGTTAATACAATAAATTAATTGAGCCCCCCACCTAAAAAAGTATGTAAATTATAAAAATAATATTAAAACAAATTTAAAAAATGTATAATAATCAAAATAAAATTAATTAATTAATCTTCTCCTCCCCCCAAATTTAAAAAAAAATAAAAAGACAACCCATTTGCTAACATTTGATGTGTATTGGATTGTATTTCTGCCAGCTGTGTATGTAAAAATAAATCAATAAACAAATGTTAAAAAAAAAAAAAAATTATAATAATAATATTGAAAAAATTATTTAAAAAATAATATTAAAACACAATATAAAAATATATCATAAAAAATACAATAAAAAAAAGACGTGGGCAACACATTGCAGATTCAACACATTTAATATGTACTGGATTGTATTTATGGCAGCTGTGTATGTAAAAGGAATCAATAATAAAAATGTTTAAAAAATAATAAGATTTAAAAAAATTATACAAATAATATTAAAACAAAAACAAAAATATAATAAAAAATTATTAAAAAATGCTAAAAGCTATAAACATCACCTGTGTAGAAGCATCCAACTGTTGAGACACAGGTGACCCCAGAGGCCCTATGGCTGCTACATTCCAGCGCACACGCCCAAAGGACCAGTCAGTCACAGTCAGCTGTGTGGTCTGATCTTCCCTTCAGAGGCTGGAATGCCAACCTGGCAGCTGCTACCACACCATAGAATGTAGCTGCTGAGTCATGACAAACAACCATACTGTACCCACAGAAACATGCTTTGTCTTTACCACAAACCTCTTTGTAAGGAGTCATTACCTATCGTTATATGCTGCACATTGTGATTGGCAACCATACTGTACCCACAGAATTATGCTCTGTCTTTACCTCAAACCTCTTTGTAACTACCCAAAGTAGTCATTACCTATCGTTATATGCTGCACATCATGATTGGCAACCACACTGTACCCACAGAAACATGCTTTGTCTTTGCCTCAAACCTCTTTGTAACTACCCAAAGTAGTCATTACCTATCGTTATATGCTGCACATCGTGATTGGCAACCATACTGTACCCACAGAATTATGCTCTGTCTTTACCTCAAACCTCTTTGTAACTACCCAAAGTAGTCATTACCTATCGTTATATGCTGCACATCGTGATTAGCAACCATACTGTACCCACAGAATTATGGTCTGTCTTTACCTCAAACCTCTTTGTAACTACCCAAAGTAGTCATTATCTATCGTTATATGCTGCACATCGTGATTGGCAACCATACTGTACCCACAGAAACATGCTTTGTCTTTATCTCAAACCTCTTTGTAAGTAGTCATTACCTATCGTTATATGCTGCACATCGTGATTAGCAACCATACTGTACCCACAGAAACATGCTTTGTCTTTACCTCAAACCTCTTTGTAACTACCCAAAGTAGTCATTACCTATCGTTATATGCTGCACATCGTGATTGGCAACCATACTGTACCCACAGAAACATGCTTTGTCTTTACCACAAACCTCTTTGTAAGTAGTCATTACCTATCGTTATATGCTGCACATCGTGATTGGCAACCATACTGTACCCACAGAATTATGCTCTGTCTTTACCACAAACCTCTTTGGAACTACCCAAAGTAGTCATTACCTATCGTTATATGCTGCACATCGTGATTGGCAACCATACTGTACCCACAGAATTATGCTCTGTCTTTACCACAAACCTCTTTGTAACTACCCAAAGTAGTCATTACCTATCGTTATATGCTGCACGTTGTGATTGGCAACCATACTGTACCCACAGAAACATGCTTTGTCTTTACCTCAAACCTCTTTGGAAATACCCAATGTAGTCATTACCTATCGTGATATGTTGCACATCGTGATTGGCAACCAAGGTGTGTTTTGAAAGTGTGTGGCTTTAAAAAAGTCATCAAACCCTCCAGGATTTCACTAGCTTTTGTTGTGATTGTTGGGGCCTAAAATACTTCAATTCGTGGCAGCTTTTTCAGAAAGTTATGATGTTTTAAGGTTATTTTTTTTAATCAACTTGTAATTTTATGAATTTTGAACATTTTGAAGTGTTCCTTGTAACATTAATTTATGCTCCATCCCATTTATACACACACTACTGAAACACTCTTATACACACTACTGAAACACTCTCGCACACATACTACTGAAACACTCTTATACACACTACTGAAACACTCTTGCACACATACTACTGAAACACTCTCACACACACACTACTGAAACACTCACACACACTACTGAAACATTCTTATACGCACTACTACAATGCTCTCATACACACTATTGAAACACTCACACACACACTACTGAAACGCTCTTATACACCCTACAGAAACACTCTCATACGTACTACTGAATTGCTCTCACACACTACTGAAACACTCTTATACACTACTGAAATGCTCTCACATAAACTGAAATGTTTTTCTCTCACACACACTACTGAAACACTCATACGCACTACTGAAACACTCTCAAACACTACTGAAACACTCTTATACACACCACTGAAACACTCTTATACACACTACTGAAATGCTTTCACATAAACTGAAATGTTTTTCTTTCACACACACTACTGAAACACTCTCATACACACTACTGAAACATTCTTATACACACTACTACAATGCTCTCATACACACTATTGAAACACTCTCACACACACTACTGAAATGCTATTATACACCCTACAAAAACACTCTCATACGCACTACTGAATTGCTCTCACATAAACAACTGAAATGTTTTTCTCTCACACACTACTGAAACACTCTTATACACACTACTGAAATGCTCTCAAACACTACTGAAACACTCTCAAACACTACTGAAACACTCTTATACACACTACTGAAATGCTTTCACATAAACAACTGAAATGTTTTTTCTCTCACACACACACACACACACACACACACACACACACACACACACACACACACACACACACACTACTGAAACACTTTCATACACTACTGAAACACTCTTATACACACCACTGTAATGCTCCCACATAAACTGAAATGTTTTTCTCCCACACACATTACTGAAACACTCTCATACACACTACTGAAACACTCTTATACTCACTACTGAAATACTCTCACATAAACAACTGAAATGTTTCTCTCTCACACACACTACTGAAACACTCTTATACACACTACTGAAATGCTCTCAAACACTACTGAAACACTCTCAAACACTACTGAAACACTCATATACACACTACTGAAATGCTTTCACATAAAGAACTGAAATGTTTTTTCTCTCTCACACACACACACACACACACACACACTACTGAAACACTTTCATACACTACTGAAACACTCTTATACACGCTACTGAAACACTCTTATACACACCACTGTAATGCTCCCACATGAACTGAAATGTTTTTCTCCCACACACATTACCGAAACACTCTCATACACTACTGAAACACTCTTATACACACTACTGAAACACTCTTATACTCACTACTGAAATGCTCTCACATAAACAACTGAAATGTTTCTCTCTCACAGACACTACTGAAACACTCTCATACACACTACTGAAGTGCTCTCATACACAATACAGAAACACTCTGATACACACTACTGAAATGCTCTCACATAAACAACTGAAATGTTTTTCTCTCACACACACGACTGTCACACTCTCATACACACTACTGAAACACTCTTATACTCACTACTGAAATGCTCTCACATAAACAACTGAAATGTTTTTATCTCACACACACACCACTGAAACACTCTTATACACACTACCAAAATGCTCTCACATAAACAACTGAAATGTTTTTCTCACACACACTACTGAAACACTCTCACACACACTACTGAAACACTCTCACACACACTACTGAAACACTCTTATACACACTACTGAAACACTCTCTCACACACTACTGAAACACTCTCACACACACACTACTGAAACGCTGTCACACACACTACTGAAACGCTCTCACACACACTACTGAAACGCTCTCACACACACTACTGAAATGCTCTCACGTAACCCTCTAACCACCACACTTCCCGGATCCCACTTTGTTTGCTGCTTCTACTGTCTGGGAATGTGAATGAACTCTGTCCTACACACACACACACACACACACACACACACACACACACACACACTTTCTCTATTTAACTGTGGTTCCATTCTAATACCCTTTAAAAAAGAAAAGAAAAAGGTTTGCGCCTACCAGAGAAACATGCAAGCGGTGACAAGTGTGCAACGGTGGCTAACATCACCCGATCTAATAGAGATGAGTCGTGTGAGTGGTCAGGATTTCTTAAGCGTGTCAAGTGGTTGCCGCGGTACCAAACCTTTCCTTCCATTCAGTTGGGTTTTACGACCACTTTTACCAAACAAACTGTGATCTTCAACTGTAGCGTGGAAGAAATGTGTCACAGTTGCAACTATGCCAAAGGACAACAAACCAGCAACAATCACAACTGTGTTGGGAACTTTAATTCTATAATACCATTGGAACTCTTAATATTTCTAAACATTGTGTTTCTGTGTTTTATGTGGGAAAATATCAAATAATAATTCAGGTTTTGGGTTGAATTGCTTGGATTTTACTGACGTCACGTCCGGCTCACACCCAACCATTAAATACGTGTGGTGGTCAAGCGAGCTCAGTTCTCAAAGGGTACATAGGCACCATTTAGCCTGTCTCGAAGAAAAATAGGCCCTATGCTTGTGTTGTTTTCGTCTGTACGAATCGTTCGGGTCGCGAAAAGGACAAAAGTTTCTTCAGAGTTCCTCGAGAGATAGTTTAAGAAGGGCAGGAGAGTGCAAGATTTTTTCGAAACGACGACGAGAAAAGCAGCTCTCACTCCAGTTTGCAGTGATCACTTTGTAAAATGTTTGTTTGATATACTTTTAACGTTTATTATTTCCCATTGAAGTGTTATCTTTATATTATTTGTATTTCTTAAACACACGTTTGCTACGAGTGTTTCGAAAATACCAACTCGTCGAGAGTAAATAAAAGTAAGCAAAAGTGAGCAAAACCTAAGAGTTCAGTTTTTACTAGGGATGATGTTCGAAATCTAGTTCTCCCGGTTGTTCGATAAGAAAAGAACCGATTCCATGGACTCGAATCCCTTTTTGAGAACCGGTTCCCGTTATCGAGGCCACTATAGTAAAGAAAAAGAGTTGGTTCTTTATTCCAATCCCTGGGAACGAATCCCTTCCCACGTACAGGAAATGCCCTGTGGGACCTGCAATGTTATGCCCATTTGATTGTAGACTCTTACTGACACCTTGTGGCGATATGAAAATACTACACGTCATTAGTTTGGGCACTTCTGGGTTGAGACAACTGAGAAGTAGACAAGTTGTGTTAGCTCTTACAAGCCTTGGAAAAGATAAGTCTGTAAGTAAACTGTTTAACTTGTTTATGTAACTCAATATTAAGGTGGAAAGTGTTTAAGTTTTTGTGCACTGTTTCAATGGATGTTTTGAGGACTTAAAATGGCTGCCAGTCGTGTATTTCCACCATCGAAATAGTTTCAACACTCAGAAGTATTTGTTTGATGATAGTACTGTATATTTGTGTGAAGCTAATATTTACGTATTGTGTATTACATTTCAGTATGTTCATTGAATCACATAGCTTATACATTTGTCATTGTGTGTATTTCAGTTTAAAAAAATTAATAAATAACAGTCCAGTGCATGACAAAAGTAAAGATAGGAAAAGACAAAGCAAGATCAACAACAATAAAGAGCCTAAATGGATTCATCTGCTTTGGATTGTTTGTTAGCTGTCTGCCAAGCTGTATAACCTCAACACGTATAGTGAGGGCAGAACAGGCAATATGCAATTATTGCCAGGCTTCACTCTCATGTAAGGGGGGAAGAATTGTTGATTGATGACTGTGGTGTTCTTAGTGTCATAGTGTGTGTAGTTAGTATGTTCCAATAGCAGCAGAAGTGCACTTTTTGGAGAGCTGTATTATTTTCAGTTTTGTGCCCAAGGGACTGATTTTATTTAACACTATATTATTATTTATACACCTGTAGTGATCACAGAGACAGGTTGTCTTTGTGTTACTGTATATACAGGTAAAAGCCAGTAAATTAGAATATTTTGAAAAACTTGATTTATTTCAGTAATTGCATTCAAAAGGTGTAACTTGTACATTATATTTATTCATTGCACACAGACTGATGCATTCAAATGTTTATTTCATTTAATTTTGATGATTTGAAGTGGCAACAAATGAAAATCCAAAATTCCGTGTGTCACAAAATTAGAATATTACTTAAGGCTAATACAAAAAAGGGATTTTTAGAAATGTTGGCCAACTGAAAAGTATGAAAATGAAAAATATGAGCATGTACAATACTCAATACTTGGTTGGAGCTCCTTTTGCCTCAATTACTGCGTTAATGCGGCGTGGCATGGAGTCGATGAGTTTCTGGCACTGTTCAGGTGTTATGAGAGCCCAGGTTGCTCTGATAGTGGCCTTCAACTCTTCTGCGTTTTTGGGTCTGGCATTCTGCATCTTCCTTTTCACAATACCCCACAGATTTTCTATGGGGCTAAGGTCAGGGGAGTTGGCGGGCCAATTTAGAACAGAAATACCATGGTCCGTAAACCAGGCACGGGTAGATTTTGCGCTGTGTGCAGGCGCCAAGTCCTGTTGGAACTTGAAATCTCCATCTCCATAGAGCAGGTCAGCAGCAGGAAGCATGAAGTGCTCTAAAACTTGCTGGTAGACGGCTGCGTTGACCCTGGATCTCAGGAAACAGAATGGACTGACACCAGCTGGACTGCTGCTGAATGGTCCAAAGTCATGTTTTCTGACGAAAGCAAATTTTGCATTTCCTTTGGAAATCGAGGTCCCAGAGTCTGGAGGAAGACAGGAGAGGCACAGGATCCACGTTGCCTGAAGTCTAGTGTAAAGTTTCCACCATCAGTGATGGTTTGGGGTGCCATGTCATCTGCTGGTGTCGGTCCACTCTGTTTCCTGAGATCCAGGGTCAACGCAGCCGTCTACCAGCAAGTTTTAGAGCACTTCATGCTTCCTGCTGCTGACCTGCTCTATGGAGATGGAGATTTCAAGTTCCAACAGGACTTGGCGCCTGCACACAGCGCAAAATCTACCCGTGCCTGGTTTACGGACCATGGTATTTCTGTTCTAAATTGGCCCGCCAACTCCCCTGACCTTAGCCCCATAGAAAATCTGTGGGGTATTGTGAAAAGGAAGATGCAGAATGCCAGACCCAAAAACGCAGAAGAGTTGAAGGCCACTATCAGAGCAACCTGGGCTCTCATAACACCTGAGCAGTGCCAGAAACTCATCGACTCCATGCCACGCCGCATTAACGCAGTAATTGAGGCAAAAGGAGCTCCAACCAAGTATTGAGTATTGTACATGCTCATATTTTTCATTTTCATACTTTTCAGTTGGCCAACATTTCTAAAAATCCCTTTTTTGTATTAGCCTTAAGTAATATTCTAATTTTGTGACACACGGAATTTTGGATTTTCATTTGTTGCCACTTCAAATCATCAAAATTAAATGAAATAAACATTTGAATGCATCAGTCTGTGTGCAATGAATAAATATAATGTACAAGTTACACCTTTTGAATGCAATTACTGAAATAAATCAAGTTTTTCAAAATATTCTAATTTACTGGCTTTTACCTGTATGTCCGGGAACGCCACCAACAGATAATCCTTGATATCACTCCACAAATCTTATATTTAATAAAGTATAGGATCTATTCTATTGCATAATTAGATTTGTATGCTCATATTTGCTTTTTCCGGAAGATTTAAGCCTCGTTTGTACTCAGAGAGTTGGCAGTCTGCTTGCTGTACAACTTTTATTCTGCATATGTTCTCCAAACTGTGGCGGTGCTGAGGTTACACAAGTTTGATGAATGTGGGGGGTTATGGGAATCATTTGGGTTGAGATGGAGAGAGAGAGTGGCACTGCTCTGGAATGTAAAGAATTTGGGTTTGTTTAATCCTCTTGAGGGATCAATTATTAGCAGCAGAAGAACCTGCCATGCAAGACTCCAAAGTGGACTTCATGTTGGTTTTGGACCACGATTCTTTTGGCACAAAACATACTTAGTACTTCCTCTGGTCAGCGTAATCAAGGTCTTAGTCCAGAGGTGGGTAGAGTAGCCAGAAATTGTACTCAAGTAAGAGTACTGTTACTTTAGAGATTTATTACTCAAGTAAAAGTAAAGAGTAGTCACCCAAATATTTACTTGAGTAAAAGTAAAAAGTATGTTGTGAAAAAACTACTCAAGTACTGAGTAACTGATGAGTAACATACACACACACACATATATATATATATATATATATATATATATATATATATATATATATTAGAGATGCGCGGTTTGCGGACACAACCGCGGGGTCCGCGGATTATCCGCGGATCGGGCGGATGAAATTAAAAAAAATTAGATTTTATCCGCGGGTCGGGTCGGGTCGGGCGGTTGAAATAAAAAAAAATTAGATTTTAAATAGATTCAGGCGGGTGGCAGTTAAACCAATTGGTAAATATATATACATAGTTAAATGTTGTTACCCACATACGAAAAACGAGCAGGCACCTGCAGCATATGCCACAACAGAAGAAAAAAAAAAAAAAGAGATGGACACTTTTACGGAGCGGAGAAGGGACGCCTCGCCGGGGTCCGGGACCGAGGCCCCTTCCCCCGAGAGGGCCCCACCGGGAGCCGTAGCTGAGGCAATACGCGAGAAGGGCCCGACGCACGTCCAGGGTCACCACCGCGCCCACCGCGCCCACCGCACCGACACCCCGCCTCGTCCGCCTTCGCCGCGGCCGGCGTCACGCGCAGCAGGTAAGCAGCTTACCTGCCCGCCACCCCCGTGGCCGGGGGCTCGTAACAGGGGTCACTCCGCGCGCTCCGCCCGCGCAGCTTACCTGGCCGCCACCCCTGTTGCGCGCAGTGCGCTCACGAAAGGGGTGGGGCTCACCCTGGTTGATATAGACAGCAGGACGGTGGCCATGGAAGTCGGAACCCGCTAAGGAGTGTGTAGCAACCCACCTGCCGAATCAACTAGCCCTGAAAATGGATGGCGCTGGAGCGTCGGGCCCATATACCCGGCCGTCGCCAGCAGCGAGACGCGCTTGGAGGTGCGCTCAGCGCGGCTCCCATATGATTGCGCACTGGTGTGCGTCTGGGTCGTGACAGCGTGGCACGCGAATGTCTGTGCTGCATTTGATCAGTCTCCTTTCTTTAACAGGCAAAAGCTTTATAACCTCACTAATGCCTTGCATCGTCTATATTAGATATATAACAACGGGCGGGTGCGGGCGGGTGCGGTTCTGATCAAATGTTAGAACGGGTGGATGGCGGATGGTTGACGACTTTCTGATGCGGTTGCGGTTGAAATAATTGCCTATCCGCGCATCTCTAATATATATATATATATATATACAGTATATATATACATACATATACATTGATATATACAGTATATAATTTATATATATTTATTTTGCTGTTTTTGTTTACATGTTAAAGATGTTTTAATGAATATACATGCATGTTTAACATATAGATTCCTTTCTTTCATGAAGACTAGAATATAAGTTGGTGTATTACCTGATTCTGATGACTTGCATTGATTGTAATCAGACAGTAGTGATGATAACGTCCACGTTTTCAAATGGAGGAGAAGAAAAATTCCTCCTTTTTGTCTAATACCACATGAAAGTGGTTGGTTTTTGGCATCTTATTTGTCCAGCTTCCATATTCGTTTTTATACACTTTACAAGAAATACATTGGCGGCAAACTCCGTAGCTTGCTAGCTTGTTTGCGCAGGCTTTCGTAGACTCTTATTTTGAAAGCGCAGGCGCGATGGAGCGGCACTTTTATTGTGAAGACAGGAACTGTGCAGTCAGTCTTTTGGGCTTTTGACGGGATGTACGGTTGAAATAAAAAAAAAATATTTTTTCCTTCACACTTTTGATTGATTGATTGGAACTTTTATGATTAGATTGCACAGTACAGTACATATTCCGTACAATTGACCACTAAATGGTAACACCCCAATAAGTTTTTCAACTTGTTTAAGTCAGGTCATGTGACCGCCTGGCTCTGTTTGATTGGTCCAACGTCACCAGTGACTGCATCTGATTGGTGGAACGGAGTGAACGTCACCAGTGACTGTATTTGTTGAAACGCAGGCACTATGAAGGTCTGTCTGACAGACCAAAACAAACAAAGCGTGCATTAACAGATCGATAAAAATTAGTAGCGAGTAGCGAGCTGAATGTAGATAAAAGTAGCGGAGTAAAAGTAGCGTTTCTTCTCTATAAATATACTCAAGTAAAAGTAAAAGTATGTTGCATTAAAACTACTCTTAGAAGTACAATTTATCCCAAAAGTTACTCAAGTAGATGTAACGGAGTAAATGTAGCGCGTTACTACCCACCTCTGTCTTAGTCTTTGACGAATGGGTGGAAACTGATTCGTTAAGGTTTGACCATAGTCGACCTCAATCTATACCTTTGTTTTTTAAGATAAGTAAAGAAAAAGTGATAAGTATTAGTGACTAGGTGTCAGTAAGGTCACATGATGTGCTCTAGTTGTGTGAATGCCTAAAGGTCATGTGGGTCCCAATCCTAGAGGGACCAAACCCCAAAGGCAGTGAAGTTGTCAGGTTGTGTAAATGGTAAATAAAAAGAGAATACAACAACTTATATTCAATTGAATAGACTGCAAAGACAAGATATTTCATGTTCACACTGACAAACTTTGTTACTTTTTGCAACTAATCATGAACTTAGAATTTAATGGCAGCAACACATTGCAAAAAAAGGCATTTTTACCAGTGTGTTACATGGCCTTTCCTTTTAACAACACTCAGTAAAGGTTTGGGAACTGAGGAGACACATTTTTGAAGTGGAATTCTTTCCCATTCTTGCTTGATGTACAGCTTAAGTTGTTCAACAGTCTCCCTTCTCATATTTTAGCCTTCACACATTTTCAATGTCTGGACTACAGGCAGGCCAGTCTAGTACCCGCACTCTTTTACTATGAAGCCACGCTGTTGTAACACCTGGCTTGGCATTGTCTTGCTGAAATAAGCAGGGGCGTCCATGGTAACGTTGCTTGGATGGCTGTATGTACCTTTCAGCATTAATGGTGCCTTCACAGATGTGTAAGTTACCCATGTCTTGGCCACTAATACACCCCCATACCATCACACATGCTGACTTTTACACTTTCACCCTAGAACAGTCCCCATGCTTCTTTTCCTCTTTTGATACGGAAGACACAACGTCCACACAGCAAATTGAAATGTGGACTCGTCAGACCACAGAACACTTTTCCACTTTGCATCAGTCCATCTTAGATGAGCTCGGGCCCAGCGAAGTGTTTCTGGGTGTTGTTGATAAATGGCTTTGGCTTTGCATAGTAGAGTTTTAACTTGCACTTACAGATGTAGCGACCAACTGTAGTTACTGACAGTGGTTTTCTGAAGTGTTCCTGAGCCCATGTGGTGATATCCTTTACACGCTGATGTGGCTTTTTCATGCAGTACCGCCTGAGGGATCCAAGGTGTGTAATATCATGGCTTACGTGCAGTGATTTCTCCAGATTCTCTGAACCTTTTGATGATATTACGGAGCGTAGATGGTGAAATCCCTAAATTCCTTGTTGAGAAATGTTGTTCTTCAACAATTTGCTCAGGCATTTGTTGACAAAGTGGTGACCCTCGACCCCGTCCTTGTTTGTGAATGACTGAGCATTTCATGGAAGCTGCTTTTATACCCAATCATGGCACCCACCTGTTCCCAATTAGCCTGTTCACCTGTGGGATGTTCCAAATAAGTCTTTGATGAGCATTCCTCAACTTTCTCACTCTTTTTTGCCACTTGTGCCAGCTTTTTTGAAACATGTTGAAGGCATCAAATTTCCAAATGAGCTAATATTTGCAAAAAATAACGACGTTTCTCAGTGTGAACATGAAATATCTTGTCTTTGTATGTATATGTGTGTATGTATATGTATGTACGTACGTATATATATGTATGTACGTACGTATGTATATGTATGTTGATACGTATGTATGTGTATGTAGGTGCGTATGTATATGTATGCATGTGCGTATGTATACATGTATGTACGTATGTATACATGTATGTAGGTACGTATATATGTATGTATATACATACGTATGTATGTATGTATGTACATGTGTATATATGTAGGTGCATGTGTGTATGTATGTAGGTACATATTTGTATATATGTAGGTATATATGTCGGTATATATATGTAGGTATGTATGTATGTATGTATGTATGTATGTATGTATGTATGTATATATATGCAGGTACATATGTATATATGTATATATATGTAGGTACGTATGTATATATATGTAGGTACATATGTATATATGTATGTATGTACGTATGAATATGTATATATGTACGTACGTATGTATGTATGTGTGTGTGTATTTATATGTATGTGTATGTATATATGTATATCTAAATGTATATATGTATGTATGTATGTATATTTTTATATATATATATATATATATATATATATATATATATGATTTTGTATATATGTGAGGCAATAATGAGCTTCTGGAAGTGAAGAGAATGTTCCATGTGATGGACGTCCCCCGCACCACTGCGGCATCCTGGGTAAATATGACCTCTGACAGTTGGCTGCCAAGTGGGCCAAAGTAGCCACTTAATGACATCATTAAATACAGTAGTGTAGTAGACCTAAGTATTCATTAAGTACCACCATAATGACAACATTAAATACAGTAGTGTAGTAGACCTAAGTATTCATTAAGTATCACCATAATGACAACATTAAATACAGTAGTGTAGTAGACCTAAGTATTCATCAAGTACCACCATAATGACAACATTAAATACAGTAGTGTAGTAGACCTAAGTATTCATTAAGTACCACCATAATGACAACATTAAATACAGTAGTGTAGTAGACCTAAGTATTCATTAAGTACCACCATAATGACATCATTAAATACAGTAGTGTAGTAGACCTAAGTATTCATTAAGTACCACCATAATGACATCATTAAATACAGTAGTGTAGTAGACTTAAGTATTCATTAAGTACCACCATAATGACAACATTAAATACAGTAGTGTAGTAGACCTAAGTATTCATTAAGTACCACCATAATGACAACATTAAATACAGTAGTGTAGTAGACCTAAGTATTCATTAAGTACCACCATAATGACAACATGAAATACAGTAGTGTAGTAGGCCTAAGTATTCATTAAGTACCACCATGATGACAACATTAAATACAGTAGTGTAGTAGACCTAAGTATTCATTAAGTACCACCATAATGACAACATTAAATACAGTAGTGTAGTAGACCTAAGTATTCATTAAGTACCACCACAATGACAACATTAAATACAGTAGTGTAGTAGACCTAAGTATTCATTAAGTACCACCTTAATGACATCATTAAATACAGTAGTGTAGTAGACCTAAGTATTCATTAAGTACCACCATAATGACAACATTAAATACAGTAGTGTAGTAGACCTAAGTATTCATTAAGTACCACCATAATGACATTATTAAAATACAGTAGTGTAGTAGACCTAAGTATTCATTAAGTACCACCATAATGACAACATTAAATACAGTAGTGTAGTAGACCTAAGTATTCATTAAGTACCACCATAATGACAACATTAAAATACAGTAGTGTAGTAGACCTAAGTATCCATTAAGTACCACCATAATGACAACATTAAATACAGTAGTGTAGTAGACCTAAGTATTCATTAAGTACCACCATAATGACAACATTAAATACAGTAGTGTAGTAGACCTAAGTATTCATTAAGTACCACCATAATGACAACATTAAATACAGTAGTGTAGTAGACCTAAGTATTCATTAAGTACCACTATAATGACAACATTAAAATACAGTAGCGTAGTAGGCCTAAGTATTCATTAAGTACCACCATAATGACAACATTATTTTTTTGACATACTAGTTTATGCAGTTACATATATATAATTATAAGTAAAAAGTAAAAATGTCAGGAAAAAAAGAACAGAAAAATGGGTTTGCAATGAGAAAAAGCTGAAATATTTGCACAAATAATTAATAATATTTATTACAAAGCTGACACAATATCTGTTTCTAGCATTTTCTTTATTTAAAAAAATCAATATGGCCCCAGAAAAGTTTAGACACCTTTGATCTAAAATATTAGAAGCTTTCAAAGTAAAAACAAAATATATTTAAAAAAAAGTTTAGTAATAAAAATAAAATAAAAATAATACTAACTCAGGAATTAATTTTAAAAATGAAAACAACCATAATAAACACTGTTAATATTTAACTGAACATGAAGCTGGGATAGGCTCCAGCACCCTTCGCGACCCCATAAGGGACAAGCGGTAGAAAATGGATGGATGGATGAATATTTTGGTACAAGCAGAATTTTTTGACATACTAGTTTATGCACTTACACAATCATCTTATCTTAATATTTGTATTTGCATGGGACAAAATAAAAGTAAAAATGTCAGAAAAAAAGAGCAAAAAATGGGTAAGTAACGAGAAAAAGCTGAAATCTTTGAACTAATAATAATAATAATTTCACATTTAGTCTCTTCTAATACAATAATCTGTTTCTAGCGTTTTTGGAAATTAAAAATATCAAAGTGGCCCCAGCATACTTTGACTTTTTGTGGAAAAGTTTGTAAACTCCCCGGAATTAAAGTATCATATTTTGGTTTGAGGATGGATATCAGAGCTTAAAGATGTGCTGTGGAACTTTCCGTATGGATGCGAGTCGACCACAGTAGAAAGTGTTCCAACAGAACTGGTACAACATGATTGTGAGCCATGATGTCATCCGAACCAGAACCTCTGGAATCCTTCAAAGCTGGTGGACGTGGTTCTGTTTGGCTCACATAACTTAGTCCTTGTGTTCCCGGGTCCAAGGGGACTGTGCTAGGAGGTCTCATAGCTGCAAGCGGCAAATATCAGGTTAGTGTAAATTCAGCTGTGGAACGCGGACTGGAAGAGTCCTTTGTTGACGAGAGTTTTAAAGATAAACCTGAGCAGTCCAAAGAATGAGGTCTTTCATCTTTCCCAACACAAAAGCGTCTGCTACCCGAGTTAGTTCTTGACTTCAACGCCAGCCAACAATCCTACGGACGAGCTACTCGGTCACCGAAGTTTGGCTCTGGTCCGAGGACATGTCAGTTGTTTGGTCAAAGACCAGACCGCTTTGAGCCAAGTGTGAAAACCGAGCCATGTGAACAAGGTGCCGGTTTACCAGCGACTTGGACTTGCAGACCCTGCTGGCTTTGAAGGAGCTCAAGCACAACTCCACTTATACCAATCATTGTGGTGGTACTTATTGAATACTTAGGTCTACTACACTACTGTATTTAATGTTGTCATTATGGTGGTACTTAATGAATACTTAGGTCTACTACACTACTGTATTTTAATGTTGTCATTATGGTGATACTTAATGAATACTTAGGTCTACTACACTACTGTATTTTAATGTTGTCATTATGGTGGTACTTAATGAATACTTAGGTCTACTACACTACTGTATTTAATGATGTCATCATGGTGGTACTTAATCAATACTTAGGTCTACTACACTACTGTATTTAATGTTGTCATTATGGTGGTACTTAATGAATACTTAGGTCTACTACACTACTGTATTTAATGATGTCATCATGGTGGTACTTAATGAATACTTAGGTCTACTACACTACTGTATTTAATGTTGTCATTATGGTGGTACTGAATGCATACTTAGGTCTACTACACTACTGTATTTAATGATGTCATTATGGTGGTACTTAATGAATACTTGGGTCTACTACACTACTGTATTTAATGTCATTATGGTGGTACTTAATGAATACTTAGGTCTACTACACTACTGTATTTAATGTTGTCATGGTGGTACTTAATGAATACTTAGGTCTACTACACTACTGTATTTAATGTTGTCATTATGGTGGTACTTAATGAATACTTAGGTCTACTACACTACTGTATTTAATGATGTCATTATGGTGGTACTTAATGAATACTTAGGTCTACTACACTACTGTATTTAATGTTGTCATTATGGTGGTACTTAATGAATACTTAGGTCTACTACACTACTGTATTTAATGATGTCATTATGGTGGTACTTAATGAATACTT
Source organism: Nerophis lumbriciformis (assembly GCF_033978685.3). Taxonomy (NCBI): domain Eukaryota; kingdom Metazoa; phylum Chordata; class Actinopteri; order Syngnathiformes; family Syngnathidae; genus Nerophis; species Nerophis lumbriciformis. The sequence continues at coordinate 41,705,282 of NC_084569.2, read as the reverse complement.
AGGTCTACTACACTACTGTATTTAATGTTGTCATTATGGTGGTACTTAATGAATACTTAGGTCTACTACACTACTGTATTTTAATGTTGTCATTATGGTGGTACTTAATGAATACTTAGGTCTACTACACTACTGTATTTTAATGTTGTCATTATGGTGGTACTTAATGAATACTTAGGTCTACTACGCTACTGTATTTAATGTTGTCATTATGGTGGTACTTAATGAATACTTAGGTCTACTACACTACTGTATTTAATGTTGTCATTATGGTGGTACTTAATGAATACTTAGGTCTACTACACTACTGTATTTAATGATGTCATTATGGTGGTACTTAATGAATACTTAGGTCTACTACACTACTGTATTTTAATGTTGTCATTATGGTGGTACTTAATGAATACTTAGGTCTACTACACTACTGTATTTTAATGTTGTCATTATGGTGATACTTAATGAATACTTAGGTCTACTACACTACTGCATTTAATGTTGTCATTATGGTGGTACTTGATGAATACTTAGGTCTACTACACTACTGTATTTAATGTTGTCATTATGGTGGTACTTGATGAATACTTAGGTCTACTACACTACTGTATTTAATGTTGTCATTATGGTGGTACTTAATGAATACTTAGGTCTACTACACTACTGTATTTAATGATGTCATTATGGTGGTACTTAATGAATACTTAGGTCTACTACACTACTGTATTTAATGTTGTCATTATGGTGGTACTTAATGAATACTTAGGTCTACTACACAACTGTATTTAATGATGTCATTATGGTGGTACTTAATGAATACTTAGGTCTACTACACAACTGTATTTAATGATGTCATTATGGTGGTACTTAATGAATACTTAGGTCTACTACACTACTGTATTTAATGTTGTCATTGTGGTGGTACTTAATGAATACTTAGGTCTACTACACAACTGTATTTAATGATGTCATTATGGTGGTACTTAATGAATACTTAGGTCTACTACACAACTGTATTTAATGATGTCATTATGGTGGTACTTAATGAATACTTAGGTCTACTACACTACTGTATTTAATGTTGTCATTATGGTGGTACTTAATGAATACTTAGGTCTACTACACAACTGTATTTAATGATGTCATTATGGTGGTACTTAATGAATACTTAGGTCTACTACACTACTGTATTTAATGTTGTCATTATGGTGGTACTTAATGAATACTTGTACACAATAACAAGTGCAATAAAACAGTTTTACTTAGCAATGAATAGTTAAAAATAGATTAAAAAAATTATGGTGATGATAATTTTGGCTATGATGGTGCAGTCCGAGTCAGACTTTTTCAGGCGTATTACGATCAAAATCGTTGAGTAAAAAGAATGTAGAGGTGTTTCTTTATTTATCTTTCAGGAAATGAAAAAGATCCTCACTTCCTGCCACAAGAATTCCAGCAGTGGTTTACGGGAGCTGAAGGGGGAAGAAAAAGCATAACTCCACAAAGGCTCTTTATGAGGCCGCAGCCTCCACTGTTGATAGACACACTTCATGCAGCTCATCAGGGAAAGGAATGAAGTTCAAGTTAAAGCTAAAGTTAAAGTTCAAAGGCACACCACTTCTACTTCAACCTTTGCAGAAGAAAAATAGAAGATGCAAACATGAAGTAAGAATATCCACGACTGAGACTCTGTGAGGACGGACTCAGTCTGACAGTATCACCCAACTACAATTTGCAACTCTGCTCGGCGTGTGAATGCCCGAAAGTGAGCAAACCGGGGTCACGCCTGAGTGGAAGTGAAATGCTTGAATGTCCAGGGTGAGTGGAGTGTGTGGATGTTGGAACTGTTGGAATCCGGTGAGAAATGTGGGAGATGGAGGGGTTTTTAGATATTGCCCATTCATTGTCAATGGGGGGAAAATTCCAGAAAAAAAATGGGAATTTTGGTAAAGGGGAAAACATGTTTTGCATTCGACATATGGGAAGAGTAGTGTGGGTGGATGTAGTGTTGGTCGAATGGTCCGAATCAGGTTTAAAAATGGTGCAATGTTTAGAATTTAGGGCATTGTATAACTATAAATATGTCCATTCATTTGAATAGAAATTTCCTGGAAATTTGGGGAAAACCGTGAATTTAAAAAAATATTGATACTAGAATACTAGAATTTTTGGAATCGGTTGAAAAATGCTGACGTAGTAACAGTTTAAATTGAAATGGGTATTTCGGAATTCCTGGAATTTTCAGGAAAACCGGGAATTTGTACAAACAAAAATAAAAAAAGGTGCATTTGTTATCCCAACTAAGAATGTTTTGAAGGTGGAATGGTCAAAAACAGTTGAAAAATGTGGGACCGTGAAAACTTTCCAGGAAGTGGTGAAAATAGGGCTGGGGAAAATCAGGAATTCTTGGGGTGAATCGGGTTTAAAAATGGGGCAACATTTGGAGAATTTGGGGCATTCCCCATTCATTTGAATGGGGATTTCCTGGAAATGTGTAAATTTCGGGAAAACTGGGAATTGTTTAAAATATTGATACTAGCACAATTGTCCAAAGTGATATGAATGGGTTGGTGTTGGAATTTTTCAGAACGGTTGAAAAATGATGATGTAGTAACAACTTGAATAGGTATTTCGGAATTCCTGGAATTTCGGGAAAACTGGGAATTTGTACTGGAAAAAATAGCAGTGTTTGTTGTCCCAACTAAGAGGAATGTTTTGAAGGTGGAATGGTCAAAAACGGTTGAAAAATGTGGACTGGGGAAACTTTCCAGGAAGTGGTGAAAATAGGGCTGTGGAAAATCAGGAATTCTGGGAATTCCTGGAATTGTTTAAACTTAGAAAATGTTAGTTTGATTGTCCACCGTGAGCAGAGAGTGTGGATGTTGGAACGGTTCGAATCGGCTGAGAAATGTGGAATATGCCGTAGATTGTATAATGCTCATTCATTGTCAATGGGGAGAAAATTCTGTGAAATTCCAGGAAAACCGGGAATTTTGAGAAAGGGAAAACATGTTTTGCATTCCACATATGGGAAGAGTAGTGTGGGTGGATGTAGTGTTGGTCGAATGGTCCAAATCGGGTTTAAAAATGGCGCAACGTTTAGAATTTAGGGCATTGTATAACTATAAATATGTCCATTCATTTGAATGGAAATTTCCTGGAAATTTGTGGTAAACCGTGAATTTTTGAAAATATTGATACTAGAATACTAGAATTGTTGGAATCGGTTGAAAAATGCTGACGTAGTAACAGTTTAAATTGAAATGGGTATTTCAGAATTCCTGGAATTTTCAGGAAAACCGGGAATTTGTACGAACAAAAATAAAAATTATCCCAACTAAGAATGTTTTGAAGGTGGAATGGTCAAAAACAGTTGAAAAATGTGAACTGAAAACATTCCAGGAAGTGGTGAAAATAGGGCTGGGGAAAATCTGGAATTCTTGGGGTGTCGGAATCGGGTTTAAAAATGGGGCAACATTTGGAGAATTTGGGGCATTGATGAACTATGAATATGTTTCATTTGAATGGAGATTTCCTGGAAATTTGTAAATTTCGGGAAAACTGGGAATTGTTTAAAAATATTGATACTAGCACAATTGTCCAAAGTGATATGAATGGGTTGGTGTTGGAATTTTTCAGAACGGTTGAAAAATGATGATGTAGTAACAACTTGAATTGGTATTTCGGTATTCCTGGAATTTTGGTAAAACTGGGAATTTATACTGAAATAATAGCAGCGTTTGTTGTCCCAACTAAGAGGAATGTTTTGAAGGTGGAATGGTCAAAAACGGTTGAAAAATGTGGACTGGGGAAACTTTCCAGGAAGTGGTGAAAATAGGGCTGTGGAAAATCAGGAATTCTGGGAATTCCTGGAATTTTTTTGAACTTGGAAAATGTTAGTTTGATTGCCCAAAGTGAGCAGAGTGTGTGGATGTTGGAACAGTTCGAACCAGGTGAGAAATGTGGGATATGCCGTAGATTGTATAATGCTCATTCATTGTCGAAGGGGAAACATTTCTGTGGAATTCCGGGAAAACCGGGAATTTTGAGAAAGGGAAAACATGTTTTGCGTTCGATATATGGGAAGAGTAGTGTGGGTGTATGTAGTGTTGGTCGAAAGGTTGGAATCGGGTTTAAAAATGGTGCAACATTTTGAGAATTTAGGGCATTGTATAACTATAAATATGTCCATTTATTTGAATGGGAATTTCCTGGAAATTTGGGGAAAACGGTGATTTAAAAAAAAAAAATATTGATACTAGCACAATTGTCCTAGGTGATATGAATGGGTTGGAGTTAGAATTTTTGGAATCGGTTGAAAATGCTGACGTAGTAACAGTTTAAATTGAAATGGGTATTTCGGAATTCCTGGAATTTTCGGGAAAACCGGGAATTTGTACGAACAAACAAACAAAAAAAGGAGCATTTGTTATCCCAACTAAGAATGTTTTGAAGGTGGAATGGTCAAAAACAGTTGAAAAATGTGGACTGTGAAAAATTTCCAGGAAGTGGTGAAAATAGGGCTGGGGAAAATCTGGAATTCTTGGGGTGATGGAATTGGGTTTAAAAATGGGGCAACATTTGGAGAATTTGGGGCATTGATGAACTATGAATATGTTTCATTTGAATGGGGATCTCCTGGAAATTTGTAAATTTCGGGAAAACTGGGAATTGTTTAAAATATTGATACTAGCACAATTGTCCAAAAGTGATATGAATGGGTTGGTGTTGGAATTTTTCAGAACGGTTGAAAAATGATGATGTAGTAACAACTTGAATTGGTATTTTGGAATTCCTGGAATTTCGGGAAAACTGGGAATTTGTACTGGAAAAAATAGCAGCGTTTTTTGTCCCAACTAAGAGGAATGTTTTGAAGGTGGAATGGTCAAAAACGGTTGAAAAATGTGGACTGGGGAAACTTTCCAGGAAGTGGTGGGAATAGGGCTGTGGAAAATCAGGAATTCTGGGAATTCCTGGAATTGTTTTAACTTAGAAAATGTTAGTTTGATTGTCCAAAGTGAGCAGAGTGTGTGGATGGTGGAACAGTTCGAATCAGCTGAGAAATGTGGAATATGCCGTAGATTGTATAATGCTCATTCATTGTCGATGGGGAGAAAATTCTGTGACATTCCGGGAAAACCGGGAATTTTGAGAAAGGGAAAGCATGTTTTGCATTCGATTTATGGGAAGAGTAGTGTGGGTGGATGTAGTGTTGGTTGAAAAGTCGGAATCGGGTTTAAAAATGGCGCAACATTTTGAGAATTTAGGGCATTGTATAGCTATAAATATGTCCATTCATTTGAATGGGAATTTCCTGGAAATTTGGGGAAAACCGTGATTTAAAAAAAAAAATTGATACTAGCACAATTGTCCTGGGTGATATGAATGGGTTGGAGTTAGAATTTTTGGAATCGATTGAAAATCCTGACGTAGTAACAGTTTAAATTGAAATGGGTATTTCGGAATTCCTGGAATTTTCGGGAAAACCGGGAATTTGTACGAACAAAAAAAAAAAAAAAAGAAGCATTTGTTATCCCAACTAAGAATGTTTTGAAGGTGGAATGGTCAAAAACAGTTGAAAAATGTGGACCGTGAAAACTTTCCAGGAAGTGGTGAAAATAGGGCTGGGGAAAATCAGGAATTCTTGGGGTGACAGAATTGGGTATAAAAATGGGGCAACATTTGGAGAATTTGGGGCATTGATGAACTATGAATATGTTTCATTTGAATGGGGATTTCCTGGAAATTTGTAAATTTCGGGAAAACTGGGAATTGTTTAAAATATTGATACTAGCACAATTGTCCAAAGTGATATGAATGGGTTGGTGTTGGAATTTTTCTGAACGGTTGAAAAATGATGATGTAGTAACAACTTGAATTGATATTTCGGTATTCCTGGAATTTCGGGAAAACTGGGAATTTGTACTGAAAAAATAGCAGCGTTTGTTGTCCCAACTAAGAGGAATGTTTTGAAGGTGGAATGGTCAAAAACGGTTGAAAAATGTGGACTGGGGAAACTTTCCAGGAAGTGGTGAAAATAGGGCTGTGGAAAATCAGGAATTCTGGGAATTCCTGGAATTGTTTTAACTTAGAAAATGTTAGTTTGATTGTCCAAAGTGAGCAGAGAGTGTGGATTTTGGAACGGTTCGAATCGGCTGAGAAATGTGGAATATGCCGTGGATTGTATAATGCTCATTCATTGTCGATGGGGAGAAAATTCTGTGAAATTCCAGGAAAACCGGGAATTTTGAGAAAGGGAAAACATGTTTTGCGTTCCATATATGGGAAGAGTAGTGTGGGTGGATGTAGTGTTGGTCGAGAAGTCGGAATCGGGTTTAAAAATGGCGCAACATTTTGAGAATTTAGGGCATTGTATATGTAACTATAAATATGTCCATTCATTTGAATGGGAATTTCCTGGAAATTTGCAAAAAAACGTGATTTAAAAAAAAAAATTGATACTAGCGCAATTGTCATGGGTGATATGAATGGGTTGGAGTTAGAATTTTTGGAATCGATTGAAAATCCTGACGTAGTAACAGTTTAAATTGAAATGGGTATTTCGGAATTCCTGGAATTTTCGGGAAAACCGGGAATTTGTACGAACAAACAAACAAAAAAAAGGAGCATTTGTTATCCCAACTAAGAATGTTTTGAAGGTGGAATGGTCAAAAACAGTTGAAAAATGTGGACCGTGAAAACTTTCCAGGAAGTGGTGAAAATAGGGCTGGGGAAAATCTGGAATTCTTGGGGTGACGGAATTGGGTTTAAAAATGGGGCAACATTTGGAGAATTTGGGGCATTGATGAACTATGAATATGTTTCATTTGAATGGGGATTTCCTGGAAATTTGTAAATTTCGGGAAAAGTGGGAATTGTTTAAAATATTGATACTAGCACAATTGTCCAAAGTGATATGAATGGGTTGGTGTTGGAATTTTTCAGAACGGTTGAAAAATGATGATGTAGTTACAACTTGAATTGATATTTCGGTATTCCTGGAATTTCGGGAAAACTGGGAATTTGTACTGGAAAAAATAGCAGCGTTTGTTGTCCCAACTAAGAGGAATGTTTTGAAGGTGGAATGGTCAAAAACGGTTGAAAAATGTGGACTGGGGAAACTTTCCAGGAAGTGGTGAAAATAGGGCTGTGGAAAATCAGGAATTCTGGGAATTCCTGGAATTTTTTTGAACTTGGAAAATGTTAGTTTGATTGCCCAAAGTGAGCAGAGTGTGTGGATGGTGGAACAGTTCGAACCAGGTGAGAAATGTGGAATATGCCATAGATTGTATAATGCTCATTCATTGTCGAAGGGGAAACATTTCTGTGGAATTCCGGGAAAACCGGGAATTTTGAGAAAGGGAAAACATGTTTTGCGTTCGATATATGGGAAGAGTAGTGTGGGTTGTATGTTGGAAAGGTCAGAATTGGGTTTAAAAATGGTGCAACATTTGGAAAATTTGGAGCATTGTAGAACTATGAATAAGTTTCATTTGAATGGGAATTTCCAGGAAATTTGGGAATTTTAGAAAATATTGATACATGTCGTAGATGACATGAATGGGTTGGTCTTCGAATTTTTGAGAAAGGTTGAAAAATGTTGACGTAGTAACGGTTTGAATTTGAATTGGTATTTCGGAATTCCTGGAATTTCAGGAAAACTGGGAATTTGTACTGAAACCAATAGCAGCGTTTGTGTTCCCAACTAAGAGGAATGTTTTGAAGGTGGAATGGTCAAAAAACGATGGACTGTGAAAATAGGGCTTTGGAAAATTGGGAATTCTGGGAGTTCCTGGAATTTTTGTTTAGACATTCACACAATAACAATAATAATATGAATAATAATAATGATATATTATTTTTAGTGTTGAGTCTTATTTGTGTGAATGTTTAGAAATTCACGCAATAATAATATTACTAATAATAATAGATTATTTTTAGTGTCGAGTCTAATTTGTGTGAATGTTTGGACATTCACACAATAACAATAATAATATTACTAATAGATTATTTTTGTATCAGGTCTTATTTGTGGGAATGTTTTGGACATTCACACAATAACAATAATATATTAATAATACTAATAATTGATTATTTTTGTCAAGACTTGGACTATGACGTGGTTTGTTCTCCCGTGGTGCAAATGAACATTTGAACCAGACATGGCATGAAGGTGAAGACATGATTTATTTAAACTATCAAAAAAGGAATAAACGAAAAGCGCGCACAGGGGCGGAGGTACAAAACTAGACTATAAACACAAAACTTGCACATTGGCAGAAACTATGAACTATTAAACAAAACACTAACTGTGGCTTAATAAACAAAAACTTACTTGGCATGGAACTGGCATGAAAAAAAGAGTAGCAAGGGTCATCAGGGTGTGGAGAGTGTGCAGGAGCATAAATGCGGGGATGTCGTCAGGACGAACAACAGAAAATGAATGAACTTAAATACTATGGACATGATTAGTGAAAGCAGGTGCGTGACTCAAAACGTGAAACAGGTGCGTGACGTGACAGGTGAAAACTAATGGTTGCTATGGTGACAAACAAGAGTGCACAATGAGTCCAAACGTGGAACAGGTGAAACTAATGGGGTAATCATGCAAACAAGACAAGGGAGTGAAAAGCCAGAAACTAAATAAAACATGACTTAAAACGAAACATGATTACACAGACATGACAATTTTATTGTGTTGAGTCTTATTTGTGTAAATGTTTGGACATTCACACAATAACATTACTAATATTGATAATAATAGATTTTTTTTTTGTGTGTTGAGTCTTTATTTGTGTGAATGTGAGGATATTCACACAATAAGAACAATAATATTATTAATAATAATAATAATAATAGGTTCTTTTTTGTGTTGAGTCTTATTTGTGTAAATGTTTGGACATTCACACTATAACAATAATAATATTAATAATAATAGATTCTTTTTTGTGTTGAGGTTTTATTTTTGTGAATGTTTGTACATTCACACAATAATAATAATAATAATAATAGATTCTTTTTTGTGTTGAGTCTTATTTGTGTGAATGTTTGGACATTCACACAATAACAACAATAATATTATTATTAATAATAATAGGTTAATTTTTTTTGTTGAGTCTTATTTGTGTAAATGTTTGGACATTCACACAATAACAACAAATAATATTAATAATAATAGATTATTTTTTGTGTTGAGTCTTATTTGTGTGAATGTTTGGACATTCACACAATAACAATAATAATATTAATAATAATATTAATAATAATAGCATATTCTTTTTTAGTGTTGAGTCTTATTTATGTGAATGTTTGGACATTCACACAATAACAACAATAATATTATTATTAATAATAATAGTTTTTTGTTGTTGTTGTTGAGTCTTATTTGTGTAAATGTTTGGACATTCACACAATAACAATAATAAATAATAATAATAGATTATTTTTTGTGTTGAGTCTTTATTTTGTGTGAATGTTTGGACATTCACACAATAACAATAATATTATTAATAATGATAATAGGTTCTTTTTTGTGTTGAGTCTTATTTGTGTAAATGTTTGGACATTCACACTAACAACAATAATATTAATAATAATAATAATAATAATAATAATAATAGATTATTTTTTAGTGTTAAGTCTTATTTTTGTGAATGTTTGGGCATTCACACAATAACAATAATAATATTAATAATGATAATAGACTATTTTTAGTGTTGTGTCCAATTTGTGTGAATGTTTGGGCATTCACACAATAAAAATAATAATATTAATAATAATAATAGACTATTTTTAGTGTTGAGTCTAATTTGTGTGAATGCTTGGACAGTCACACAATAACAATAATAATATTAATCATAATAACAATAATAATAATGGATTATTTTTTAGTGTTAAGTCTTATTTTTGTGAATGTTTGGGCATTCACACAATAACAATAATAATATTAATAATGATAATAGACTATTTTTAGTGTTGTGTCCAATTTGTGTGAATGTTTGGGCATTCACACAATAAAAATAATAATATTAATAATAATAATAGACTATTTTTAGTGTTGAGTCTAATTTGTGTGAATGCTTGGACAGTCACACAATAACAATAATAATATTAATCATAATAACAATAATAATAATGGATTATTTTTTAGTGTTGAGTCTTGTTTGTGTAAATGTTTGGACTTTCACACAAACAACAATAATATTAATAATAATAATAATAATAGATCATTTTTTTGTGTTGTCTTATTTGTGTAAATGTTTGGACATTCACACAATAACACTAATGATATTAATAATAATAGATTATTTTTTTGTGTTGAGTCTTTATTTGAGTGAATGTCCAAACATTCATACAATAACAATAATAATATTAATAATAATAATAAATATATTATTTTTAGTGTTCAGTCTTATTTGTATGAATGTTTGGACATTCCCACAATAATTAGGGTTACAATCTGACATGTGGCTGACATGTGTACTTTGGAACCAGGAGCAGATTTTATTCCTATGAAGCTAAATTTGTCTTCTTTTTTTTTTTTCAACATCTGCTTTACGTGTAATCTTTGGAATTTGGGCTGTAAAAAACATTTCTTGGCTGGAGTGAAGCAGAACATGAGGTCACAGTCTTGTAAGCGGTCTGAAGATGTCCTTAATTTGAACAGTCACAAGAGGATGACGTCAGACACCAAAGTTGTGTGGACACGTCCTGGTTGTCCACTCTTGTGTGGGCACGTCCTGGTTGTCCACTCTTGTGTGTACACGTCCTGGTTGTCCACTCTTGTGTGGACACGTCCTGGTTGTCCACTCTTGTGTGTACACGTCCTGGTTGTCCACTCTTGTGTGGGCACGTCCTGGTTGTCCACTGTTGTGTGTACACATCCTGGTTGTCCACTCTTGTGTGGACACGTCCTGGTTGTCCACTCTTGTGTGGGCACGTCCTGGTTGTCCACTCTTGTGTGGACACGTCCTGGTTGTCCACTCTTGTGTGGACACGTCCTGGTTGTCCACTCTTGTGTGGGCACGTCCTGGTTGTCCACTCTTGTATGGGCACGTCCTGGTTGTCCACTCTCAGATCTACACCACATGTGCTTTTGATCATATCTTACTGGGTTTTTTTTATATCTTACTGGTTTTAATGAGGAAAAAGTGGCTTGGTGAGTTTGTGGTTGTGGTTCTTATATGATGAAGGTTTAATTGCTTTAAGTTGGGTTGCACACTTTGTGTGTATATATGTATATGTATATATGTGTGTATATGTATATGTGTGTGTATATGTCTATGTATATACAGGTAAAAGCCAGTAAATTAGAATATTTTGAAAAACTTGATTTATTTCAGTAATTGCATTCAAAAGGTGTAACTTGTACATTATATTTATTCATTGCACACAGACTGATGCATTCAAATGTTTATTTCATTTAATTTTGATGATTTGAAGTGGCAACAAATGAAAATCCAAAATTCCGTGTGTCACAAAATTAGAATATTACTTAAGGCTAATACAAAAAAGGGATTTTTAGAAATGTTGGCCAACTGAAAAGTATGAAAATGAAAAATATGAGCATGTACAATACTCAATACTTGGTTGGAGCTCCTTTTGCCTCAATTACTGCGTTAATGCGGCGTGGCATGGAGTCGATGAGTTTCTGGCACTGCTCAGGTGTTATGAGAGCCCAGGTTGCTCTGATAGTGGCCTTCAACTCTTCTGCGTTTTTGGCTCTGGCATTCTGCATCTTCCTTTTCACAATACCCCACAGATTTTCTATGGGGCTAAGGTCAGGGGAGTTGGCGGGCCAATTTAGAACAGAAATACCATGGTCCGTAAACCAGGCACGGGTAGATTTTGCGCTGTTGGAACTTGAAATCTCCATCTCCATAGAGCAGGTCAGCAGCAGGAAGCATGAAGTGCTCTAAAACTTGCTGGTAGACGGCTGCGTTGACCCTGGATCTCAGGAAACAGAGTGGACCGACACCAGCAGATGACATGGCACCCCAAACCATCACCCAACCATGCAAATTTTGCATTTCCTTTGGAAATCGAGGTCCCAGAGTCTGGAGGAAGACAGGAGAGGCACAGGATCCACGTTGCCTGAAGTCTAGTGTAAAGTTTCCACCATCAGTGATGGTTTGGGGTGCCATGTCATCTGCTGGTGTCGGTCCACTCTGTTTCCTGAGATCCAGAGTCAACGCAGCCGTCTACCAGCAAGTTTTAGAGCACTTCATGCTTCCTGCTGCTGACCTGCTCTATGGAGATGGAGATTTCAAGTTCCAACAGGACTTGGCGCCTGCACACAGCGCAAAATCTACCCGTGCCTGGTTTACGGACCATGGTATTTCTGTTCTAAATTGGCCCGCCAACTCCCCTGACCTTAGCCCCATAGAAAATCTGTGGGGTATTGTGAAAAGGAAGATGCAGAATGCCAGACCCAAAAACGCAGAAGAGTTGAAGGCCACTATCAGAGCAACCTGGGCTCTCATAACACCTGAGCAGTGCCAGAAACTCATCGACTCCATGCCACGCCGCATTAACGCAGTAATTGAGGCAAAAGGAGCTCCAACCAAGTATTGAGTATTGTACATGCTCATATTTTTCATTTTCATACTTTTCAGTTGGCCAACATTTCTAAAAATCCCTTTTTTGTATTAGCCTTAAGTAATATTCTAATTTTGTGACACACGGAATTTTGGATTTTCATTTGTTGCCACTTCAAATCATCAAAATTAAATGAAATAAACATTTGAATGCATCAGTCTGTGTGCAATGAATAAATATAATGTACAAGTTACACCTTTTGAATGCAATTACTGAAATAAATCAAGTTTTTCAAAATATTCTAATTTACTGGCTTTTACCTGTATATGTGTGTGTATGTGTATATATATATATATATATATATATATATATATATATATATATATATATATATATATATATATATATATATATATATATATATATATATATATATATACTTGCTTTAAATGCAGCCCTGGACCAAATGTTTTCAGCCCAATGTGACCCCCAGGCCAACAAGTTTGGACACCTCTGTCCTAAATGGACAGAAGAACTTAGTGAACTTAGTCGACGGTCTTCCAAGTTTGATGTGTTTTAATCTCCAGTAGATCAGACTCTGAGGATGCGTGTTGGAAATAGAAAGTGAATTAATAATGCCTCAAGTTTCTGTTGGAATTTGCCATCCAGCTCCTCTGTTGAAGAGACTTGTTCTCTGTAGGCGTGAACAGGAAAACTTTTGTCTTCATCCAATTACAAAGCAGCCAGTCCACAGCATACAGTTCTAGCAAGCAGCCAGTCCACAACATTCAGTTCTAGCAAGCAGCCAGTCCACAGCATTCAGTTCTAGCAAGCAGCCAGTCCACAGCATTCAGTTCTAGCATGCAGCCAGTCCACAGCATTCAGTTCTAGCAAGCAGCCAGTCCACAGCATACAGTTCTAGCAAGCAGCCAGCCCACAGCATTCAGTTCTAGCAAGCAGCCAGTCCACAGCATTCAGTTCTAGCAAGCAGCCAGTCCACAGCATTCAGTTCTAGCAAGCAGCCAGTCCACAGCATTCAGTTCTAGCAAGCAGCCAGTCCACAGCATTCAGTTCTAGCAAGCAGCCAGTCCACAGCATTCAGTTCTAGCAAGCAGCCAGTCCACAGCATACAGTTCTGGCAAGCAGCCAGTCCACAGCATTCAGTTCTAGTTAGCAGCCAGTCCACAGCATTCAGTTCTAGCAAGCAGCCAGTCCACAGCATTCAGTTCTAGCAAGCAGCCAGTCCACAGCATACAGTTCTGGCAAGCAGCCAGTCCATAGCATTCAGTTCTAGTTAGCAGCCAGTCCACAGCATACAGTTCTGGCAAGCAGCCAGTCCACAGCATTCAGTTCTAGTTAGCAGCCAGTCCACAGCATTCAGTTCTAGCAAGCAGCCAGTCCACAGCATACAGTTCTGGCAAGCAGCCAGTCCACAGCATTCAGTTCTAGTTATCAGCCAGTCCACAGCATTCAGTTCTAGCAAGCAGCCAGTCCACAGCATTCAGTTCTAGCAAGAAAGACCTAAGTCTGTGGCCTGAAAACCGGTGGTTTCCCAGCAGGTTGTGGCCTCGGCACACAGCGGGAAGGTTTAGAGTTTGCACCCTTCAGTGGGCAAGGCTAATCCTGTCATCTAGACTTAGGTCTGTGTTCTGTTGTCATGGAAGGTGAAAGACCCAGGGCGCGGGTCTGTGTGCGTCCATTATGAGCAGGACCGTGTTTATGAATTCCTTCAAAATAAAGAATCTTGTAACTGAAGTTGAAAGCGTGTGGAGATGGTGACTGTGTCGTTCTTTCTGTGTCTCCACAGATCGTGAGGACCAATCCATCCTTTGCACGTGAGTATTGGACATCTTCTTATCGCTATCAAATACAAAACCAGGGCTCAAATTTAACCCCGGAAAAAGCCGCGACTGCCCTCGTCAAATGTGCCCTACAAAATGTACCAACATCTGCAGCAAGAACATGCCGAGACCGCCCTTGACTTTTTACTTGTTCATAGACGAGGGATGTAACAATAAACGCTATAATGATCATCCGTGATCAAATTCCCGACGGTTAGTAACACCGTCTAATTTTTTAATTACCGTCAACCGTCATTTATTAATGTATTTTAGGCAACAGGAAGTCAGGCGGACTAACTGCACAGACTTTGCTCTAGAGATTTCCCCTCGGAGTAAACGGAGCCAAGCACTTGGTTTAGCGTAATTTTCCCTCGTTAAGAGCGCACTGCTGTGTTTGGATGGAGACAGGTGTGGACAATATTGTCCCCACATTAAAAGTATACAGCAAAGGAGAAAACAATTTTATTTTCTCAATACAGCGTCCATCAGCTGCTGTGACTGAGAGTTAATGAGGTGAGGAAACATGCAGCAGGTGATGTGTCGTGAACGTTGTCACAACTTGTTTATAAAGTCTTTTCTATGTTTACCGGGATGTTCACTCCTCCTTTATTTGACTGCAAACTGTATCAGCGTTCAAATAACATCAATACTAGCTAAAAGGTTTTGTCATCTCATCGAACTGAACGCAGGCTGTGAAGGTTGTGTATTCGATGTGAGAGGTGTCACTCCTCAGAATGACAAGGAGGTGTTGTTGGAGAAGAACAAAGCTTGTTTATTTGACTTCATCTTCATTAGCCAAACTGCTTTGTGTTTTATTTTGAAATCAAAAAGTAAACACCATGGTTTTTTCATGTTACAAATGTGTTTATTGTGTGTAGTTCATTCCTATACGACATATTTCTGCTCAAATTCTTAATGGATCTGTCCCGATACAGCATCTACATCTACATATGCATGTACGTAACTTAAATTTAAAAAAAAATTTTTTTTTTAAACTCCCTCTATCAAAATGTAAAAATAAAAATAAAGGCAAAAATGACAAAAAGCTGACAAGTTGATGTTATTAAAGAATAAAAAAAACAACTAATATTTGTCTATAAATATATGGATAACGTTTATCTATAGTCTTTTTATCAGACATTCCAAATGACATGATGGTATTACGTTCACACCCCAACACTGCTTTACCTAACAATCAGTAATCATGATTTCAATATTGATAATAGGGCTGCAGCTAACGATTATTTTTCTATCGATTAATCTATAGATTATTTTTTCGATTAATCGGTTAATCTATAGATTATTTTTCGATTAATCTATAGATTATTTTTCCTTTTACCGATTTTTTTTATTTATTTAAAATGAAGAGGAAAAAATAAATGTAGGCCAGTTTTTTCAAAAGGCATGGCTTTTATTTACAAAAAAAAAAGTATGGCCACTCAGTCAACATTGACAACAACATGACAAAATATTCTGTAACAATGTAAACATTTAAAACTTTTAACATTTAACAAAATTAAAAGTAGCTTATTTGCTTTTTAATGTGCAAATATAAAAGTAAACATCCAGTGCAAATCTTAATATTCTGGAATAGTACAAGCATTTAAAAAGTAAAAGTATTGCTTATTTTGCTTTAAAATGTGCAAAAATAAAGATAAACATCCAATACAAAAATGTGCAAAACGGAAATATTCTGTAAGAAGTGTAAACATTTCAACAAAAGTAAAAGTATTGCTTATTTGCTAAAATGTGCAAAAATAAAGCTAAACATCCAATACAAAAAAGTGTACAGTGTAAACATTTCAACAAAAGTAAAAGTATTGCTTATTTTGCTTAATAACACAACAATGATAGTATGATTAAAGTGAAAGTTAATTGTTGGTTTGTACATAGTATATGTAACTGTTAATGTTGTAAAAGGTATTTGCACAACTAATTAACGTTAGCGTTTGTGACACGTCTTGTGCCGTGGGGTTCTTTCAGGACCGACAGACTGAACGCCAGACGGCTTTGCCAGGTTTACAATCTTTTAATTTTACACAAAGTCTTTTCTCTTCCAACTGCGCGGATCGCGCACCTGGGCACGATTGCGGCGTCGCTCCCGGCGCGCCCCGCCTCGCCGCTCGCTGGCCGCCGCCGCCTCTCCACAGCGTTAAAGAGGAGCGCGTCTTTGTAAACACTGAACAGGAACGCCAAATGCGCCTCTCAGAGCGAAACGGTGCTTTAGTTTATGAATTTACAACGCAGATACAAATGACACATTCATGTTTTTGTGTAATAATGACAACGTATACGCACGCGGACGATTGACTTGTTGATGGTGATGGCAAGAACGCTGTCGGGGGTTTTCTTTTCAAATGTTCGTTCATAGCCGTTGTGCTGCTATGATAGGCCATTTCCGCTCGACACAGTGTGCATACAATTGAAATACTCCCACACTTTTGACGACTTTTGGCGTGCTATTTTCCGCTCGCTCGCATCGTCTGCTTTGCGCTCCGCCATGACAGTAGTGTGACGTAAATATGCGACGCGCCGATGCACAAAAACGACGTCGACGTATTTACGTAACCGATGACGTCGACTATGTCGACGCGTCGTTTCAGCCTTAATTGATAACAATAATCTTAATTAATACTTTGGCCAACACTTAAAGACCAAAATACATCACTCTTGAATCAACACAGTAGTTAATCCTATTATGATCAATGTTAATTACAAAACTGAATGTGGGATGTAAATGTCATGTCCGTGTGATCATGTTTTGTTTTAGTCATGTTCGGTTTTGTTTTTGGACTTTTTGTGCACTTTTGTTTTGTTTTGTCACCATAGCAACCATTAGTTTTCACCTGTCACGTCACGCACCTGTTTCACGTTTTGAGTCACGCACCTGCTTTCACTAATCATGTCTATAGTATTTAAGTTCATTGTTTTCAGTTTGTCGTTCTGGCGACATCCCACAATTATGCTCTGCACATTCCTGACACTTGATTTCATGTCCATCGTTCATGCTGCTCCTTTAGTCCATGCCAAGTAAATTTGTGTTTATTTTTGCTATAGTCTTTTGTTTTCATAGTTTGTTCTCCGCCACTGTGCGCGCTTTTCGTTTGTACTTTTTTTTGCTATAGTCTTTTGTTTTCATAGTTTGTTCTCCGCCACTGTGCGCGCTTTTCGTTTGTACTTTTTTTGATATATTAAATAAATCATGTACTTACATTCCCGTCTCGCCCGAGCCAACTTTGCGTTGCCTTCTAGGAAAAACTAAACCCCAGGACTAAGTCATGACAGTAAATAATAATGGAAGTATAATTGTTTGTATATAGTATATTATTGGTACAAATGATTAACCAACACGTGTACGGGGATTGTATATATTTGAACAGTGTTTATGTTGTGTAAAGAACATTTTATGTTTCTAGGAAGCTCATCTTGAATTTGAGATTGTTTATAGGGTTAGGCGAAATAAGTGCTCAACTTCAGCCTAAACCCTTTCGGTCTGCAACATTGTCAATTTATGAACTGTGTGTTTATGTTAAACTTTTTGTTTGTTTTGTTGACCACTGACCGAAGAAATAATAAACTCAACTAAAAAAACTAAAATAATTGGCAGCCCTAGATCTCATACATGAACACTATTTTTATGTATATGGGCAAAAAGTGCAGTTATGTCTTATGGCCATCAGAGGCCATCTTTCAAAATGTTATATATATATATATATATATATATATATGTATGTGTGGGAAAAAAATCACAAGACTATTTCATCTCTACAGGCCTGTTTCATGAGGGGGGGTACCCTCAATCATCAGGAGATTTTAATGGGAGCATTCGCATACCATGGTTTATATAGGGCACAGAGTGGGTGGGTACAGGCTGGCTTAGGGGCGTGGTGATTGGCTCATGTGTTACCTAGGAGGTGTTTCCGTCTATGGCGGCATGCTGTGGCACCAGTTACAACCAACAAAGGATGTAACTGTCGAAAGAAACCTGATTGCCCTCTCAACGGGGGGTGCTTACAAACATCAGTTGTTTACCAATCTAAGGTAACACGCAAGGACATTAACACATCCGACACATATGTAGGATTAACCGAGGGAGAGTTTAAAACCAGATGGAACAATCACAAGGCTTCTTTCAGGAACCAAAACCTGCGGAATACCACAGAACTCAGCAAACACATTTGGGACCTCAAAGACAATAATGTTGAATATTCAATAACATGGCAAATTCTTGCATCCAGCACACCTTACAATAGTGGTAATAAAAGATGCAACCTATGCTTGAAAGAGAAACTGTTTATTATTTACCGTCCAGACCTGTCATCCCTCAACAAGCGCAGCGAAATTGTATCAGCATGCCGCCACAGACGGAAACACCTCCTAGGTAACACATGAGCCAATCACCACGCCCCTACGCCAGCCTGTACCCACCCACTCTGTGCCCTATATAAACCATGGTATGCGAATGCTCCCATTAAAATCTCCTGATGATTGAGGGAACCCCCTCATGAAACAGGCCTGTAGAGATGAAGTAGTCTTGTGATTTTTTTTCCCACACATACATATATATATATATATATATATATATATACATATATATATATATATATATATATATATATATATATATAAATGATAAATGGGTTGTACTTATATAGCGCTTTTCTACCTTCAAGGTACTCAAAGCGCTTTGACACTACTTCCACATTTACCCATTCACACACACATTCACACACTGATGGAGGGAGCTGCCATGCAAGGCGCTAACCAGCACCCATCAGGAGCAAGGGTGAAGTGTCTTGCTCAGGACACAACAGACATGACGAGGTTGGTACTATGTGGGGATTGAACCAGGGACCCTCGGGTCGCGCACGGCCATTCTTCCACTGCGCCACGCCGTCCCCATATATATATATATATATATATATATATATATATATATATATATATATATGTATGTGTATATGTATATATATATGTATGTGTATATGTATATATATATGTATATATATATATATATATATATATATATATGTATATGTATATGTATTTATTCAAAGCTCCAAGCAACGTTTGTATTAACGTTTGTACGTTTTACAATACAACTAAAACTATTTGTACTTACTCAACCGGCTAAGCCTATCCCAGCTGTGGGATGCCAACAAACAAATTAGCTCAAAAAACGCTATCGACATGCTACTGATTAGCATTAGCGATTTTACATGGCGAGTTCAACACCTCCAAATTTGTTCATGAAAATTTTGTTGGGGTTAATGTATGTAATACGTTGGACCAAGAGTTAAAAAAAACTAACTTTGATTTAGTTTAAAATTATTTTGAAGAAATCAATAATAAAAGAATACGTTGAGAATGGATGCCAAGGATATAAAATTAATATGATGGGGAATTTTCATACAATTTTTTTGTGATGAACGGGAAACAAACAAAAAACAGTGCATGCATAAGACTGGTAGTTTCTTCTGTGTTTGTGTTGATATATTTTTAATAATTTTTCTTTATTATTGTTTATAAACCCATGAAATACGTACCTGCACACATGAGAAGTTTAATTCCAAAGCTCAAGAGGAAATAAGATAGAAAAGTAAAACGTTTTTGGAGTTAATTGATCTGTTCATCTAGCCTTTGTCTGCGGTATGGTTTGCCGAAGTATTCTGTCTGGCTTCCGATGTGTTCTCGCAGAGACGATGGAAGAGGATCTAATCCTAGTCACATCCGGGAGTTAAGTGGGAGGTTTGTTCAATGCGAGACAACAGTAAATCAAAACTTGAGCTTCTGATAGAAAGTAGAAAGATAGGTTTGAAAATGTGTCGTATGCTCTCTTGTGTCTATTTGCTGGGGCACACACACCACACATCACACACACCACACATCACACACACCACACATTACACACCCCACACATCACAGCGGGGAGCGGCCGTGAAAACGAAGACCGTGTGGAATGTCTCACTTCGGAGTTATGGCTACTGTTTGGGAGACAACAGGTAGTGAGGTAGTGAGGTCCTTGCACACAACAGAGGAGGTGGTCTGCAGGATTGTTTGTTTGCATCAAAGCAGTTGTTTTTCTCACGACCATAGGGCGAAACCATCCTTGCCCAGGCACACCCTCCTGGTTTTGGGGTATACTTATTTGGGGTACTGGCACCAACCGCTAGACTAGATGTGACCAATCTAAGTCCGAAACTAGATGTGACCAGTCAAAGTCTAAAACTACATGGGACCAATCTAAGTCCAAGACTAGATGTGACCAGCCAAAGTCTAAAACTACAGGTGACCAATCTAAGTCCGAGACTAGATGTGACCAATCTAAGTCCGAGACTAGATGTGACCAATCTAAGTCTAAGACTAGATGTGACCAATCTAAATCCGAGACTAGATGTGACCAATCTTAGTCCGAGACTAGATGTGACCAATGTAAGTCGAAGACTAGATGTGACTAATCTAAATCCAAGACTAGATGTGACCAATCTAAGTCCAAGACTAGATGTGACCGAACTAAGTCGAAGACTAGATGTGACTGATCTAAGTCCAAGACTAGATGTGGCCAATCTAAGTCCGAGACTAGATGTAACCAGTCAAAGTCTAAAACTACATGTGACCAATCTAAGTCTAAGACTAGATGTGACCAATCTAAGTCTGAGACTAGATGTGACCAATCTTAGTCCGAGACTAGATGTGACCAATGTAAGTCTAAGACTAGATGTGACCAATCTAAGTCCAAGACTAGATGTGACTAATCTAAATCCAAGACTAGATGTGACCGATCTAAGTCCAAGACTAGATGTGGCCAATCTATGTCCAAGACTAGATGTGACCAACCTAAGTCCAAGACTAGATGTGACCAATCTAAGTCCAAGACTAGATCATACCAATCTAAGTCCAAGACGAGATATGACCAATCTAAGTCTAAGACTAGATGTGACTAATCTAAGTCTAAGACTAGATGTGACCGATCCAAGTGTAAGACTAGACGTGACCAATCTAAGTCTGAGACTAGACGTGACCAATCTAAGTCTGAGACTAGATGTGACCAATCTAAGTCTAAGACTAGATGTGACCAATCTAAGTCTAAGACTAGATGTAACTAATCTAAGTCCAAGACTAGATGTGACCAATCTAAGTCTAAGACTAGATGTGACCAATCTAATTCCAAGACTAGATCAGATCAATCTAAGTCTAAGACTAGATGTGACCAATCTAAGTCTAAGACTAGATGTGACTAATCTAAGTCTAAGACTAGATGTGACCAATCTAAGTCTAAGACTAGATGTGACCAATCTAAGTCTGAGACTAGATGTGACTAATCTAAGTCCAAGACTAGATGTGACCAATCTAAGTCTAAGACTAGATGTGACCAATCTAAGTCTAAGACTAGATGTGACCAATCTAAATCTAAGACTAGATGTGACCAATCTAAGTCTAAGACTAGATGTGACCAATCTAAGTGTAAGACTAGATCTGACCAATCTAAGTCTAAGACTAGATCTGACCAATCTAAGTCTAAGACTAGATGTGACCAATCTAAGTCTAAGACTAGATGTGACCAATCTAAGTCTAAGACTAGATGTGACCAATCTAAGCCTAAGACTAGATGTGACCGATCTAAGTCTAAGACTAGATGTGACCGATCTAAGTCCAAGACTAGATGTGACTGATCTAAGTCCAAGACTAGATGTGGCCAATCTAAGTCTAAGACTAGATGTGACCAATCTAAGTCTAAGACTAGATTGGACTAATCTAAGTCCAACACTAAATTTGACCAATCTAAGTCCAACACTAAATTTGACCAGTCTAAATCCAAGACTAGATCTGCCCAATCTAAGTCCAAGACTAGATCTGCCCAATCTAAGTCCAAGACTAGACCTGCCCAATCTAAGTCCAAGACTAGACCTGCCCAATCTAAGTCCAAGACTAGATCTGCCCAATCTAAGTCCAAGACTAGATCTGCCCAATCTAAGTCCAAGACTAGATCTGCCCAATCTAAGTCCAAGACTAGATCTGCCCAATCTAAGTCCAAGACTAGATCTGCTCAATCTAAGTCCAAGATTAGATCGGACAAATCTAAGTCTAAGACTAGATGTGACTAATCTAAGTTTAAGACTAGATGTGACTAATCTAAGTTTAAGACTAGATGTGACTGATCTAAGTCTTAGACTAGATCTGACTGATCACTAGATGTGACCAATCGAAGTCTAAGACTAGATGTGACCGATCTAAGTCTAAGACTAGATGTGACCGATCTAAGTCTAAGACTAGATGTGACCAATCTAAGTCTAAGACTAGATGTGACTAATCTAAGTGTAAGACTAGATGTGACCAATCTAAGCCTAAGACTAGATGTGACTAATCTAAGTCTAAGACTAGATGTGACCAATCTAAGTCTAAGACTAGATGTGACCAATCTAAGTCTAAGACTAGATGTGACCAATCTAAGTCTAAAACTAGATCGGACCAATCTAAGTTTAAGACTAGATGTGACCAATCTAAGTCTAAGACTAGATGTGACCAATCTAAGTCCAAGACTAGATCGGACCAATCTAAGTCCAAGACTAGATGTGACCAATCTAAGTCTAAGACTAGATGTGACCAATCTAAGTCCAAGACTAGATGTGACCAATCTAAGTCCAAGACTAGATCAGATCAATCTAAGTCTAAGACTAGATGTGACCAATCTAAGTCTTGGACTAGATGTGACCAATCTAAGTCTAAGAATAGATATGACCAATCTAAGTCCAAGACTAGATGTGACCAATCTAAGTCTAAGACTAGATGTGACCAATCTAAGTCTAAGAATAGATGTGACCAATCTAAGTCTAAGACTAGATTGGACCAATCTAAGTCCAACACTAAATTTGACCAATCTAAGTCCAACACTAAATTTGACCAATCTAAGTCCAAGACTAGATCTGCCCAATCTAAGTCCAAGACTAGATCTGCCCAATCTAAGTCCAAGACTAGATCTGCCCAATCTAAATCCAAGACTAGATCTGCTCAATCTAAGTCCAAGATTAGATCGGACAAATCTAAGTCCAAGACTAGATCGGACCAATCTAAGTCTAAGATTAGATGTGACCAATCTAAGTCCAAGACTAGATCAGACCAATCTAAGTCCAAGACTAGATGTGACCAATCTAAGTCTAAGACTAGATGTGACTAATCTAAGTTTAAGACTAGATGTGACTGATCTAAATCTTAGACTAGATCTGACTGATCACTAGATGTGACCAATCTAAGTCTAAGACTAGATGTGACCAATCTAAGTCTAAGACTAAATGTGACCAATCTAAGTCTAAGACTAGATGTGACCAATCTAAGTCTAAGACTAAATGTGACCAATCTAAGTCTAAGACTAGATGTGACTAATATAAGTTTAAGACTAGATGTGACCAATCTAAGTCTAAGACTAGATGTGACTAATCTAAGTCTAAGACTAGATGTGACCGATCCAAGTCCAAGACTAGATGTGACCAATCTAAGTCTAAGACTAGATGTGACTAATCTAAGTCTAAGACTAGATGTGACTAATCTAAGTCTTAGACTAGATGTGACCAATCTAAGTCTAAGACTAGATGTGACCAATCTAAGTCTAAGACTAGATGTGACTAATCTAAGTCTAAGACTAAATGTGACCAATCTAAGCCTAAGACTAGATGTGACTAATCTAAGTCTAAGACTAGATGTGACCAATCTAAGTCTAAGACTAGATGTGACCAATCTAAGTCTAAGACTAGATGTGACCAATCTAAGTCTAAAACTAGATCGGACCAATCTAAGTTTAAGACTAGATGTGACCAATCTAAGTCTAAGACTAGATGTGACCAATCTAAGTCCAAGACTAGATCGGACCAATCTAAGTCCAAGACTAGATGTGACCAATCTAAGTCTAAGACTAGATGTGACCAATCTAAGTCCAAGACTAGATGTGACCAATCTAAGTCCAAGACTAGATCAGATCAATCTAAGTCTAAGACTAGATGTGACCAATCTAAGTCTTGGACTAGATGTGACCAATCTAAGTCTAAGAATAGATATGACCAATCTAAGTCCAAGACTAGATGTGACCAATCTAAGTCTAAGACTAGATGTGACCAATCTAAGTCTAAGAATAGATGTGACCAATCTAAGTCTAAGACTAGATTGGACCAATCTAAGTCCAACACTAAATTTGACCAATCTAAGTCCAACACTAAATTTGACCAATCTAAGTCCAAGACTAGATCTGCCCAATCTAAGTCCAAGACTAGATCTGCCCAATCTAAGTCCAAGACTAGATCTGCCCAATCTAAATCCAAGACTAGATCTGCTCAATCTAAGTCCAAGATTAGATCGGACAAATCTAAGTCCAAGACTAGATCGGACCAATCTAAGTCTAAGATTAGATGTGACCAATCTAAGTCCAAGACTAGATCAGACCAATCTAAGTCCAAGACTAGATGTGACCAATCTAAGTCTAAGACTAGATGTGACTAATCTAAGTTTAAGACTAGATGTGACTGATCTAAATCTTAGACTAGATCTGACTGATCACTAGATGTGACCAATCTAAGTCTAAGACTAGATGTGACCAATCTAAGTCTAAGACTAAATGTGACCAATCTAAGTCTAAGACTAGATGTGACCAATCTAAGTCTAAGACTAAATGTGACCAATCTAAGTCTAAGACTAGATGTGACTAATATAAGTTTAAGACTAGATGTGACCAATCTAAGTCTAAGACTAGATGTGACTAATCTAAGTCTAAGACTAGATGTGACCGATCCAAGTCCAAGACTAGATGTGACCAATCTAAGTCTAAGACTAGATGTGACTAATCTAAGTCTAAGACTAGATGTGACTAATCTAAGTCTTAGACTAGATGTGACCAATCTAAGTCTAAGACTAGATGTGACCAATCTAAGTCTAAGACTAGATGTGACTAATCTAAGTCTAAGACTAAATGTGACCAATCTAAGCCTAAGACTAGATGTGACTAATCTAAGTCTAAGACTAGATGTGACCAATCTAAGTCTAAGACTAGATGTGACCAATCTAAGTCTAAGACTAGATGTGACCAATCTAAGTCTAAAACTAGATCGGACCAATCTAAGTTTAAGACTAGATGTGACCAATCTAAGTCTAAGACTAGATGTGACCAATCTAAGTCCAAGACTAGATCGGACCAATCTAAGTCCAAGACTAGATGTGACCAATCTAAGTCTAAGACTAGATGTGACCAATCTAAGTCCAAGACTAGATGTGACCAATCTAAGTCCAAGACTAGATCAGATCAATCTAAGTCTAAGACTAGATGTGACCAATCTAAGTCTTGGACTAGATGTGACCAATCTAAGTCTAAGAATAGATATGACCAATCTAAGTCCAAGACTAGATGTGACCAATCTAAGTCTAAGACTAGATGTGACCAATCTAAGTCTAAGAATAGATGTGACCAATCTAAGTCTAAGACTAGATTGGACCAATCTAAGTCCAACACTAAATTTGACCAATCTAAGTCCAACACTAAATTTGACCAATCTAAGTCCAAGACTAGATCTGCCCAATCTAAGTCCAAGACTAGATCTGCCCAATCTAAGTCCAAGACTAGATCTGCCCAATCTAAATCCAAGACTAGATCTGCTCAATCTAAGTCCAAGATTAGATCGGACAAATCTAAGTCCAAGACTAGATCGGACCAATCTAAGTCTAAGATTAGATGTGACCAATCTAAGTCCAAGACTAGATCAGACCAATCTAAGTCCAAGACTAGATGTGACCAATCTAAGTCTAAGACTAGATGTGACTAATCTAAGTTTAAGACTAGATGTGACTGATCTAAATCTTAGACTAGATCTGACTGATCACTAGATGTGACCAATCTAAGTCTAAGACTAGATGTGACCAATCTAAGTCTAAGACTAAATGTGACCAATCTAAGTCTAAGACTAGATGTGACCAATCTAAGTCTAAGACTAAATGTGACCAATCTAAGTCTAAGACTAGATGTGACTAATATAAGTTTAAGACTAGATGTGACCAATCTAAGTCTAAGACTAGATGTGACTAATCTAAGTCTAAGACTAGATGTGACCGATCCAAGTCCAAGACTAGATGTGACCAATCTAAGTCTAAGACTAGATGTGACTAATCTAAGTCTAAGACTAGATGTGACTAATCTAAGTCTTAGACTAGATGTGACCAATCTAAGTCTAAGACTAGATGTGACCAATCTAAGTCTAAGACTAGATGTGACTAATCTAAGTCTAAGACTAGATGTGACCAATCCAAGTCTAAGACTCTGGTACTACTATGAAGACACACTCATATCTTGCTATGTTTGTGTCGTGTTCAAGAACCCAGCCCTTCCATCCAGTGCAGAGAAGTAACAACCATCCTGAGTAAAACCACTGGTATGTAGAACCGCTGGACTGCCCTCTGACTTGGCCCTGGTGTTCCGGAGCCCCGAGACTTGGCCCTGGTGTTCCGGAGCCCGGAGACCTGGCTGTGGCCAGTGTGGATGGACAGCTATCATTAGAGAGTGGTCCAAAAGAACCGCTTTGGGAACTCTGGGGAATTGGCCCACAGAACCACACTGTGGTCCAGCAAAGCGTTATGAAGGGGAGAGTACAGGACTGGAGAGGCCTGGTGGTTAGTATAGTATAGTGTAGTGTAGTGTAGTATAGTGGGGGCAGGGAGAGATGCTTTGTTTACAATGTGAACCCGGGTTAGAATGATCCTACAAAATGAAATGAAAACAAGGGACCGTACTGACATAAACTGCCCTATTTCAACATCCTCTACCTGGGGAAAAAACAAAAAAACGATGGACTTGCTTGGATTTACAGGTAAAAGCCAGTAAATTAGAATATTTTGAAAAACTTGATTTATTTCAGTAATTGCATTCAAAAGGTGTAACTTGTACATTATATTTATTCATTGCACACAGACTGATGCATTCAAATGTTTATTTCATTTAATTTTGATGATTTGAAGTGGCAACAAATGAAAATCCAAAATTCCGTGTGTCACAAAATTAGAATATTACTTAAGGCTAATACAAAAAAGGGATTTTTTAGAAATGTTGGCCAACTGAAAAGTATGAAAATGAAAAATATGAGCATGTACAATACTCAATACTTGGTTGGAGCTCCTTTTGCCTCAATTACTGCGTTAATGCGGCGTGGCATGGAGTCGATGAGTTTCTGGCACTGCTCAGGTGTTATGAGAGCCCAGGTTGCTCTGATAGTGGCCTTCAACTCTTCTGCGTTTTTGGGTCTGGCATTCTGCATCTTCCTTTTCACAATACCCCACAGATTTTCTATGGGGCTAAGGTCAGGGGAGTTGGCGGGCCAATTTAGAACAGAAATATCATGGTCCGTAAACCAGGCACGGGTAGATTTTGCGCTGTGTGCAGGCGCCAAGTCCTGTTGGAACTTGAAATCTCCATCTCCATAGAGCAGGTCAGCAGCAGGAAGCATGAAGTGCTCTAAAACTTGCTGGTAGACGGCTGCGTTGACCCTGGATCTCAGGAAACAGAGTGGACCGACACCAGCAGATGACATGGCACCCCAAACCATCACTGATGGTGGAAACTTTACACTAGACTTCAGGCAACGTGGATCCTGTGCCTCTCCTGTCTTCCTCCAGACTCTGGGACCTCGATTTCCAAAGGAAATGCAAAATTTGCATGGTTGGGTGATGGTTTGGGGTGCCATGTCATCTGCTGGTGTCGGTCCACTCTGTTTCCTGAGATCCAGGGTCAACGCAGCCGTCTACCAGCAAGTTTTAGAGCACTTCATGCTTCCTGCTGCTGACCTGCTCTATGGAGATGGAAATTTCAAGTTCCAACAGGACTTGGCGCCTGCACACAGCGCAAAATCTAGCCGTGCCTGGTTTACGGACCATGGTATTTCTGTTCTAAATTGGCCCGCCAACTCCCCTGACCTTAGCCCCATAGAAAATCTGTGGGGTATTGTGAAAAGGAAGATGCAGAATGCCAGACCCAAAAACGCAGAAGAGTTGAAGGCCACTATCAGAGCAACCTGGGCTCTCATAACACCTGAGCAGTGCCAGAAACTCATCGACTCCATGCCACGCCGCATTAACGCAGTAATTGAGGCAAAAGGAGCTCCAACCAAGTATTGAGTATTGTACATGCTCATATTTTTCATTTTCATACTTTTCAGTTGGCCAACATTTCTAAAAATCCCTTTTTTGTATTAGCCTTAAGTAATATTCTAATTTTGTGACACACGGAATTTTGGATTTTCATTTGTTGCCACTTCAAATCATCAAAATTAAATGAAATAAACATTTGAATGCATCAGTCTGTGTGCAATGAATAAATATAATGTACAAGTTACACCTTTTGAATGCAATTACTGAAATAAATCAAGTTTTTCAAAATATTCTAATTTACTGGCTTTTACCTGTATATCGCGATCATTGTCAATCTCACAAAGAATGGAGACATATTTTGACTGTTTTTCTTGTCCGTATCGTGACTCATTTATGCAAGTATCCTCATTGCCAAACTCCGTATTTTCCCAGAGGTGAATCCGGTGCCGGCAAGACGGAGAACACCAAGAAAGTGATCCAGTACCTGGCCCATGTTGCTTCTTCACACAAAGGACGCAAAGACCACAACATTCCTGTAAGATCTCCCTCCTCAGTTGACGGGTGTTGTTGACATT
Source organism: Nerophis lumbriciformis (assembly GCF_033978685.3). Lineage (NCBI taxonomy): Eukaryota > Metazoa > Chordata > Actinopteri > Syngnathiformes > Syngnathidae > Nerophis > Nerophis lumbriciformis. The sequence goes on along the minus strand of NC_084569.2, from coordinate 41,676,223 downwards.
TGGATGTCATTTTTTTGTTACAAAGGCTTCATTCCAAGCCAGAATAGTGGCGTTTGGGTCTGACATATTAACACTTGCATTTGTTTATCCATAACAAACAGCCAGAATGTCCCAAAGCGTTCAAGCTCCAGGCAAGTGCATCTCCCGCAATATCAACGTGTGTTATCGTGTGTGTGTTTGCATGCCTTCTATCTACTGCTCCCACCATGACTTGTAGACTTTGTTTCTTCTGAGCTATTTGTCCTGGCACACGCTCCTCGCAGGCTTGTGGGGAGCCCAGTAAATCTGCCATGAAATCAACAAGCGGATGAAATTAAAAGCTTTTATTCGATCGGAGAATAGTTTCAGTAGAAGGAGAAACACATGTCATGAATAAAATGTTTCATCTTACGTTAAAGCCGAACCTCCATTTAAAAAAACTCAATTGGTGCTTTAACGCGGCCGTACCGCGGCATTCACTGTGCATTCACGCACAGTATAAAACGTTTGGTGGACAAAATGAGCCAAAGAAGGAGTGGTATAAAACACGTCTTTCTGTGGCAGCATCGAAGAAAGTTATACATGTACATAAACGATGGTGAGTTCAAGGACCGCCGAAACAAGTAGGAGAAAACAGCGCTTGCCAAATACTCTCATCAGAGAATCATGTTTAATATAAACAGTGGGATTTCTAACCATTAGGAAGGTTTTTGTCATGTTTGTCCTACAAAAAACATATTTAAACAACTTTTTCCTTTTTCACACGTTTTTGAAAAACGTGGGACAAAACACGAGCTAAAATGTGCCAAACATAGAAGTGTAAAAAGAGTGTTTTATATTTTCCCATCATGCATTGTTATGAATTTAAATGGGTGTCATTTGGAATTGTTTATGGTGTTTGGACATTTAATAACATCCATACAGTTCAGTGAGCTGGTTGTGTTATGTGTGACCATGTTTGTTGACTGCATTTTTTTTTTTTTGCGCCATGACTAGGGAAGGTTGTTTGGATTGGGTTTTCTTTTTAAAGCCCAATTCATAATTTTTGACCCGATTTACTCACATTGTTTACTTCCGTGACAACCTTCTTAAGGGTTTGTAATCAATCAGAAATATTAAGAAGCTAAAATGCGCCAAACATAGAGAAGTGTAAAAAGAGTGTTTTATATTTTCCCATCATGCATTGTTATGAATTTAAATGGGTGTCATTTGGAATCGTTTATGGTGTTTGGACATTTAATAACATCCATACAGTTCAGTGAGCTGGTTGTGTTATGTGTGACCATGTCTGTTGACTGCATTTTTTTTTTTGCGCCATGACTAGGGAAGGTTGTTTGGATTGGGTTTTCTTTTTAAAGCCCAATTCATAATTTTTGACCCGATTTACTCACATTGTTTACTTCCGTGACAACCTTCTTAAAGTTTTGTAATCAGTCAGAAATATCAAGCAGCTAAAATGTGCCAAACATAGATAAGTGTAAAAACAGTGTTTTATATTTTCCCATCATGCATTGTTATGAATTTAAATGGGTGTCATTTGGAATTGTTTATGGTGTTTGGACATTTAATAACATCCATACAGTTCAGTGAGCAGGTTGTGTTATGTGTGACCATGTTTGTTGACTGCATTTTTTTTTTTTGCGCCATGACTAGGGAAGGTTGTTTGGATTGGGTTTTCACTTTAAAGCCCAATTCATATTTTTTGACCCAATTTACTCACATTGTTTACTTCCGTGACAACCTTCTTAAAGTTTTGTAATCAGTCAGAAATATCAAGCAGCTAAAATGTGCCAAACATAGATAAGTGTAAAAACAGTGTTTTATATTTTCCCATCATGCATTGTTATGAATTTAAATGGGTGTCATTTGGAATTGTTTATGGTGTTTGGACATTTAATAACATCCATACAGTTCAGTGAGCAGGTTGTGTTATGTGTGACCATGTTTGTTGACTGCATTTTTTTTTTTTGCGCCATGACTAGGGAAGGTTGTTTGGATTGGGTTTTCACTTTAAAGCCCAATTCATATTTTTTGACCCAATTTACTCACATTGTTTACTTCCGTGACAACCTTCTTAAGGGTTTGTAATCAATCAGAAATATTAAGAAGCTAAAATGCGCCAAACATAGAAGTGTAAAAAAAAGTGTTTAGTGTTTTCCCATCATGCATTGTTATGGATTTAAATGGGTGTCATTTGGAATTGTTTATGGTGTTTGGACATTTAATAACATCCATACAGTTCAGTGAGCTGGTTGTGTTATGTGTGACCATGTTTGTTGACTGCATTTTTTTTTTTGCGCCATGACTAGGGAAGGTTGTTTGGATTGGGTTTTCTTTTTAAAGCCCAATTCATAATTTTTGACCCGATTTACTCACATTGTTTACTTCCGTGACAACCTTCTTAAGGGTTTGTAATCAATCAGAAATATTAAGAAGCTAAAATGCGCCAAACATAGATAAGTGTAAAAAGAGTGTTTTATATTTTCCCATCATGCATTGTTATGGATTTAAATTGGTGTCATTTGGAATTGTTTATGGTGTTTGGACATTTAATAACATCCATACAGTTCAGTGAGCAGGTTGTGTTATGTGTGACCATGTTTGTTGACTGCATTTTTTTTTTTTGCGCCATGACTAGGGAAGGTTGTTTGGATTGGGTTTTCACTTTAAAGCCCAATTCATATTTTTTGACCAGATTTACTCACATTGTTTACTTCCGTGACAACCTTCTTAAAGTTTTGTAATCAGTCAGAAATATCAAGCAGCTAAAATGCGCCAAACATAGATAAGTGTAAAAAGAGTGTTTTATATTTTCCCATCATGCATTGTTATGGATTTAAATGGGTGTCATTTGGAATTGTTTATGGTGTTTGGACATTTAATAACATCCATACAGTTCAGTGAGCTGGTTGTGTTATGTGTGACCATGTCTGTTGACTGCATTTTTTTTTGTTGCGCCATGACTAGGGAAGGTTGTTTGGATTGGGTTTTCTTTTTAAAGCCCAATTCATAATTTTTTACCCGATTTACTCACATTGTTTACTTCCGTGACAACCTTCTTAAGGGTTTGTAATCAATCAGAAATATTAAGAAGCTAAAATGCGCCAAACATAGATAAGTGTAAAAAGAGTGTTTTATATTTTCCCATCATGCATTGTTATGAATTTAAATGGGTGTCATTTGGAATTGTTTATGGTGTTTGGACATTTAATAACATCCATACATTTCAGTGAGCAGGTTGTGTTATGTGTGACCATGTCTGTTGACTGCATTTTTTTTTTTGTTGCGCCATGACTAGGGAAGGTTGTTTGGATTGGGTTTTCACTTTAAAGCCCAATTCATATTTTTTGACCGGATTTACTCACATTGTTTACTTCCGTGACAACCTTCTTAAAGTTTTGTAATCAGTCAGAAATATCAAGCAGCTAAAATGCGCCAAACATAGATAAGTGTAAAAAGAGTGTTTTATATTTTCCCATCATGCATTGTTATGGATTTAAATGGGTGTCATTTGGAATTGTTTATGGTGTTTGGACATTTAATAACATCCATACAGTTCAGTGAGCAGGTTGTGTTATGTGTGACCATGTCTGTTGACTGAATTTTTTTTCGCGCCATGACTAGGGAAGGTTGTTTGGATTGAGTTTTCACTTTAAAGCCCAATTCATATTTTTTGACCCGATTTACTCACATTGTTTACTTCCGTGACAACCTTCTTAAAGTTTTGTAATCAGTCAGAAATATCAAGCAGCTAAAATGCGCCAAACATAGATAAGTGTAAAAAGAGTGTTTTATATTTTCCCATCATGCATTGTTATGAATTTAAATGGGTGTCATTTGGAATTGTTTATGGTGTTTGGACATTTAATAACATCCATACAGTTCAGTGAGCAGGTTGTGTTATGTGTGACCATGTCTGTTGACTGCATTTTTTTTGCGCCATGACTAGGGAAGGTTGTTTGGATTGGGTTTTCACTTTAAAGCCCAATTCATATTTTTTGACCCGATTTGCTCACATTGTTTACTTCCGTGACAACCTTCTTAAAGTTTTGTAATCAGTCAGAAATATCAAGCAGCTAAAATGCGCCAAACATAGATAAGTGTAAAAAGAGTGTTTTATATTTTCCCATCATGCATTGTTATGGATTTAAATGGGTGTCATTTGGAATTGTTTATGGTGTTTGGACATTTATTAACATCCATACAGTTCAGTGAGCAGGTTGTGTTATGTGTGACCATGTTTGTTGACTGCATTTTTTTTTTTTTGCGCCATGACTAGGGAAGGTTGTTTGGATTGGGTTTTCACTTTAAAGCCCAATTCATATTTTTTGACCCGATTTGCTCACATTGTTTACTTCCGTGACAACCTTCTTAAGGGTTTGTAATCAATCAGAAATATTAAGAAGCTAAAATGCGCCAAACATAGAAGTGTAAAAAGAGTGTTTTATATTTTCCCATCATGCATTGTTATGAATTTAAATGGGTGTCATTTGGAATTGTTTATAGTGTTTGGACATTTAATAACATCCATACAGTTCAGTGAGCAGGTTGTGTTATGTGTGACCATCTCTGTTGACTGCATTTTTTTTTTTTGCGCCATGACTAGGGAAGGTTGTTTGGATTGGGTTTTCTTTTTAAAGCCCAATTCATATTTTTTTGACCCGATTTACTCACATTGTTTACTTCCGTGACAACCTTCTTAAAGTTTTGTAATCAGTCAGAAATATCAAGCAGCTAAAATGTGCCAAACATAGATAAGTGTAAAAAGAGTGTTTTATATTTTCCCATCATGCATTGTTATGGATTTAAATTGGTGTCATTTGGAATTGTTTATGGTGTTTGGACATTTAATAACATCCATACAGTTCAGTGAGCAGGTTGTGTTATGTGTGACCATCTCTGTTGACTGCATTTTTTTTTTTTTTGCGCCATGACTAGGGAAGGTTGTTTGGATTGGGTTTTCTTTTTAAAGCCCAATTCATAATTTTTGACCCGATTTACTTACATTGTTTACTTCCGTGACAACCTTCTTAAGGGTTTGTAATCAATCAGAAATATTAAGAAGCTAAAATGCGCCAAACATAGAAGTGTAAAAAAAGTGTTTTATATTTTCCCATCATGCATTGTTATGGATTTAAATGGGTGTCCTTTGGAATTGTTTATGGTGTTTGGACATTTAATAACATCCATACAGTTCAGTGAGCAGGTTGTGTTATGTGTGACCATGTTTGTTGACTGCATTTTTTTTTTGCGCCATGACTAGGGAAGGTTGTTTGGATTGGATTTTCACTTTAAAGCCCAATTCATATTTTTTGACCCGATTTACTCACATTGTTTACTTCCGTGACAACCTTCTTAAAGTTTTGTAATCAGTCAGAAATATCAAGCAGCTAAAATGCGCCAAACATAGATAGGTGTAAAAAGAGTGTTTTATATTTTCCCATCATGCATTGTTATGAATTTAAATGGGTGTCATTTGGAATTGTTTATGGTGTTTGGACATTTAATAACATCCATACAGTTCAGTGAGCAGGTTGTGTTATGTGTGACCATGTCTGTAGATTGCATTTTCGCCATGACTAGGGAAGGTTGTTTGGATTGGGTTTTCACTTTAAAGCCCAATTCATATTTTTTGACCCAATTTACTCACATTGTTTACTTCCGTGACAACCTTCTTAAAGTTTTGTAATCAGTCAGAAATATCATATCATATCAAATATCAAATACCCGCACTCTTTTACTATGAAGCCCTGCTGTTGTAACATCTGGCTTGGCATTGTCTTGCTGAAATAAGCAGGGGCGTCCATGATAACATTGCTTGGATGGCAACATATGTTGCTCCAAAAGCTGTATGTACCTTTCAGCATTAATGGTGCCTTCACAGATGTGTAAGCTACCCATGTCTTGGCCACTAATACACCCCCATACCATCACACATGCTGACTTTTACACTTTCACCCTAGAACTGTTATGTATTGCAGGGGGAGTTGACGGTACAGACACAAGAGGGGCGTAGAAGCTCTATGATTTATTATATATGTTAACACTATATATAATAATCAAACAATAATAATATAAACTAAGGAAATGGAGTGTGACAAAATCCAAGAGAGTGTATGGTGTGCAACTATGTGTATTAATTAATTGTTGAGTGTTTACTTAAATGTTTGAGTGAGAGGAGGGACAAGGCAGGAAGGCAGTCCGTGGGGAGGCAAGCAGTCAAGGGTTGGAGAGAGGCGACAATGTCCGTGTCCAAGCAGGGGTCGAGTATCGGGGAAGGCAGTCAGAAATCCAAAGGGAGAACACGGGAAGCACAGCGGGAAGACAACAGGGGCATCAGACACGGAAACAAGGAAGTCCCAGAGCGAGTTTGCGGGATGGAAGGCAGACACGGGGTGCTTACAAAGGTAACTGAAGATTAAGTTCCGGCCAGGATCCTTGGGTCCACTGGTCTATATACAGCTCACCCTCATCAGTCCCGAGCAGGGGCGTGTCTCGGTGCACTGCCAACAGAGGTGCTGGCAGACCCAGCTGCCGGAGAAAAGCGGGTTCGAGCCCGCGCCGTGACAAGAACAGTCCGGATGGTTCTTTTCCTCTTTGGTCCGGAGGACACGACGTCCACAGTTTCCAAAAACAATTTGAAATGTGGACTCGTCAGACCACAGAACACTTTTCCACTTTGCATCAGTCCATCTTAGATGAGCTCTCGGGCCCAGCGAAGCGTTTCCGGGTGTTGTTGATAAATGGCTTTGGCTTTGCATAGTCGAGTTTTAATTTCAATCAATCAATCAATCTTTATTTATATAGCCCTAAATCACAAGTGTCTCAAAGGGCTGCACAAGCCACAACGACATCCTCGGTACAAAGCCCACATAAGGGCAAGGAAAAACTCACCCCAGTGGGACGTCGATGTGAATGACTATGAGAAACCTTGGAGAGGACCGCATATGTGGGTAACCCCCCCCCCCTCTAGGGGAGACCAAAAGCAATGGATGTCGAGTGGGTCTGACATAATATTGTGAGAGTCCAGTCCATAGTGGATCCAACATAATAGTAAGAGTCCAGTCCATAGTGGGGCCAGCAGGACACCATCCCGAGCGGAGACGGGTCAGCAGCGCAGAGATGTTCTCAGCCGATGCACAGGCGAGCGGTCCACCCCGGGTCCCGACTCTGGACAGCCAGCACTTCATCCATGGCCACCGGACCTGTGCCCCCCCCCCCCGTAAGGAAAAGGGGAGCAGAGGAGAAAAGAAAAGAAACGGCAGATCAACTGGTCTAACAGGGGGGCTATTTAAAGGCTAGAGTATACAAATGAGTTTTAAGATGGGACTTAAATGCTTCTACTGCACTTACAGATGTAGCGACCAACTGTCGTTACTGACAGTGGTTTTCCGAAGTGTTCCTGAGCCCATGTGGTGATATCCTTTACACACTGATGTGGCTTTTTGATGCAGTAGCGCCTGAGGGATCCAAGGTGTGTAATATCATGGCTTACGTGCAGTGATTTCTCCAGATTCTCTGAACCTTTTGATGATATTACGGAGCGTAGATGGTGAAATCCCTAAATTCCTTGCTTGAGAAATGTTGTTCTTAAACAATTTGCTCAGGCATTTGTTGACAAAGTGGTGACCCTCGCCCCGTCCTTGTTTGTGAATGACTGAGCATTTCATGGAAGCTGCTTTTATAGCCAATCATGGCACCCACCTGTTCCCAATTAGCCTGTTCACCTGTGGGATGTTCCGAATAAGTCTTTGATGAGCGTTCCTCAACTTTCTCACTCTTTTTTGCCACTTGTGCCAGCTTTTTTGAAACATGCTGCAGGCATCAAATTCCAAATGAGCTAATATTTGCAAAAAATAACAAAATTTACCAGTTCGAACGTTAAATATCTTGTCTTTGCAGTCTATTCAATTGAATATAAGTTGAAAAGGATTTGTTGTATTCTCTTTTTATTGACCATTTACACAACCTGACAACTTGACTGCTAGTACAACACTGCATGTCTTTTAAGTGTAAATCTGCCATGACACTCATATATCTTTTACAACTGTTACTCATACTTTCACTTTCACTTTATTCAAATATACATTATGTACTTCAGTGTTGATTTTCCTTCATAATTGTAGTCCAGCCAAATGACCTTTAACCTTGTTTGCTCTCTCTCTCTGCAGGGCGAGTTAGAACGCCAGCTCCTCCAAGCCAACCCCATCCTAGAGTCCTTTGGTAACGCCAAGACGGTGAAAAACGATAACTCGTCTCGCTTTGTGAGTTCTTTACTTCCATCTTTGTAGTGAATATGTACACTATTGTAATTAAATATCATGTTTTGTTTTGAAATTGAAATGCGGTGAGTTATATAAACTATTCTGCGTAATTGCTGCCGCTGGCTTGTTGGAAGTCTCCAAATAAACTTCAAATTCTGTCTTTCTCCAACTATAAATCTGTGATCCACCTTCTGAACTCCTTCAAATATGTCTTGGCTCATCTCAGTACATTTTTTAAAATGTTTTTTTTTTTTTGGCTTATTTAAGTAGCGGGGCTGAAAGAAATATTTCTCCACTTTTTCCACCAAAGGTCACATATTGAAGAGTAAAAACATGTGGGAAGCATTTTGTAGAAAAAATAAAATATAATGCTATATACATATATATATATATATATATATATATATATATATATATATATATATATATATTAGAGATGCGCGGATAGGCAATTATTTCATCCGCAACCGCATCAGAAAGTCGTCAACCATCCGCAATCCACCCGATCTAACATTTGATCAGAACCGCATCCGCCCGCCATCCGCCCGCCATCCGCCCGCCATCCGCCCGCCATCCGCCCGCACCCGCCCGTTGTTATATATCTAATATAGACGATGCAAGGCATTAGTGAGGTTATAAAGCTTTTGCCTGTTAAAGAAAGGAGACTGATCCAATGCAGCACAGATATTCGCGTGCCACGCTGACACGGCCCAGACGCACACCAGTGCGCAATCATATGGGAGCCGCGCTGAGCGCACCTCCAAGCGCGTCTCGCTGCCAGCGACGGCCGGGAATGGGCCCGACGCTCCAGCGCCATCCATTTTCAGGGCTAGTTGATTTGGCAGGTGGGTTGTTACACACTCCTTAGTGGGTTCCGACTTCCATGGCCACCGTCCTAGCTGCTGTCTATATCAACCAGGGTGAGCCCCACCCCTTTCGTGAGCGCACTGCGCGCGGAGTGACCCCTGTTACGCGCCCCCGGCAACAGGGGTGGCGGGCAGGTAAGCTGCGCGGGCGGAGCGCGCGGAGTGACCCCTGTTACGAGCCCCCGGCCACGGGGGTGGCGGGCAGGTAAGCTGCTCACCTGCTGCGCGTGACGCCGGCCGCGGCGAAGGCGGACGAGGCGGGGTGTCGGTGCGGTGGGCGCGGTGGTGACCCTGGACGTGCGTCGGGCGCTTCTCGCGGATCGCCTCAGCTACGGCTCCCGGTGGGGCCCTCTCGGGGGAAGGGGCCTCGGTCCCTTCTCCACTCCGTAAAAGTGTCCATCTCTTTTTTTTTTTTCCTTCTGTTGTGGCATATGCTGCAGGTGCCTGCTCGTTTTTCGTATGTGGGTAACAACATTTAACTATGTATATATATTTACCAATTGGTTTAACTGCCACCCGCCTGAATCTATTTAAAATCTATTTTTTATTTTTTTCAACCGCCCGACCCGACCCGCGGATAAAATCAAATTTTTTTAAATTTCATCCGCCCGATCCGCGGATAATCCGCGGACTCCGCGGTTGTGCCCGCAAACCGCGCATCTCTAATATATACATATGTATGTATATATGTATATATACATATGTATGTATATATGTATATATACATATGTATGTATATATGTATATATACATATTTATGTATATATGTATCCATACATATGTATGTATATATACATATGTATGTATATAAGTATATACACATTATGTTTATAAAGTCAGTAAATACGTCCCTGGACACATGAGGACTTTGAATATGACCAATGTATGATCCTGTAACTACTTGGTATCGGATCCATACCTAAATGTGTGGTATCATCCAAAACTAATGTCAAGTATCAAAGAAGTGAAGAATAAGTGATTATTACATTTTAACAGAAGTGTAGATAGAACATGTTCAAACAGAAAATAACCCTAAGATACCCTAAGATTTTTTGTTCAAATAAAGCCAATAATGACATTTTTTTGTGGTCCCCTTTATTTAGAAAAGTACCGAAAAGTACCAAAATAATTTTAGTACCGGTAGCGGTACCAAAATATAATAATTGGTATTGTTACAACACATGTATATGTATATATATATATGAGGTGCGATGCGATGAGGTGGCGACTTGTCCAGGGTGTACCCTGCCTTCCGCCCGATTGTAGCTGAGATAGGCTCCAGCGCCCCCCGCGACCCCGAAGGGAATAAGCGGTAGAAAATGGATGGATGGATGGATATATATATATATATATATATATATATATATATATATATATATATATATGTCTTAATAAGGTTATCCAAAAAATAGTGCTCGATACCGTAGTAGAGCGCAATATATGTATGTGTGGGGAAAAAAAAAAAAAATCACAAGACTATTTCATCTCTACAGGCCTGTTTCATGAGGGGGGTACCCTCAATCATCAGGAGATTTTAATGGGAGCATTCGCATACCATGGTTTATATAGGGCGCAGAGTGGGTGGGTACAGGCTGGCCTAGGGGCGTGGTGATTGGTTCATGTGTTACCTAGGAGGTGTTTCCGTCTATGGCGGCATGTTGTTACAATTTCGCTGCGCTTGTTGAGGGATGACAGGTCTGGACGGTAAATAATAAACAGTTTCTCTTTCAAGCATAGGTTGCATCTTTTATTACCACTATTGTAAGGTGTGCTGGATGCAAGAATTTGCCATGTTATTGAATATTCAACATTATTGTCTTTGAGGTCCCAAATGTGTTTGCTGAGTTCTGTGGTATTTCGCAGGTTTTTGTTCCTGAAAGAAGCCTTGTGGTTGTTCCATCTGGTTTTGAATTCACCCTCGGTTAATCCTACATATGTGTCGGATGTGTTAATGTCCTTGCGTATTACCTTAGATTGGTAGACAACTGATGTTTGTAAGCATCCCCCGTTGAGGGGGCAATCAGGTTTCTTTCGGCAGTTACATGCTTTGTTGGTTTTGGAGTCGTTCTGACTGGGGGTCGACGGCTCATTTGCAATTGTTTTGTTGTGGTTTGAGATGATTTGTCGTATAACAATATACGACAAATCATCTCAAACCACAACAAAACAGTTGCAAATGAGCCGTATAACAATATACGACAAATCATCTCAAACCACAACAAAACAATTGCAAATGAGCCGTCGACCCCCAGTCAGAACGACTCCAAAACCAACAAAGCATGTAACTGCCGAAAGAAACCTGATTGCCCCCTCAACGGGGGATGCTTACAAACATCAGTTGTCTACCAATCTAAGGTAATACGCAAGGACATTAACACATCCGACACATATGTAGGATTAACCGAGGGTGAATTCAAAACCAGATGGAACAACCACAAGGCTTCTTTCAGGAACAAAAACCTGCGAAATACCACAGAACTCAGCAAACACATTTGGGACCTCAAAGACAATAATGTTGAATATTCAATAACATGGCAAATTCTTGCATCCAGCACACCTTACAATAGTGGTAATAAAAGATGCAACCTATGCTTGAAAGAGAAACTGTTTATTATTTACCGTCCAGACCTGTCAACCCTCAACAAGCGCAGCGAAATTGTAACAACATGCCGCCACAGACGGAAACACCTCCTAGGTAACACATGAACCAATCACCACGCCCCTAGGCCAGCCTGTACCCACCCACTCTGTGCCCTATATAAACCATGGTATGCGAATGCTCCCATTAAAATCTCCTGACGATTGAGGGTACCCCCCTCATGAAACAGGCCTGTAGAGATGAAATAGTCTTGTGATTTTTTTTTTTCCCCACACATACATATATATATATATATATATATATATATATATATGTATGTATGTATGTATATATGTGTGTGTATATATATATATATATATATATATATATATATATATATATATATATATATATATATATATATATATATATGTGTGTGTGTGTGTGTGTGTGTGTGTGTGTGTGTGTGTGTGTGTGTGTGTGTGTATATACATACATATATGTATATATGTATGTGTGTATATATGTATATATATGTATATGTGTGTGTATATATATATATATATATATATGTATGTATATATATGTACATATATGTATGTATATGTACGTATATATACGTATATACAGTATCTATTTATATATATACGTATATATATAAATATATATGTATATATGTATGTATTTGTGTATATATGTGTATGTATGTATATATATATGTATATGTATGTATGTATATATATGGATGTATATATGTACTGTATGTATGTATATATGCGTATATGTACAGTATTTGTGTATATATGTATATTTATATACTGTATATATTTATATATGTATGTGTGTATATACATATGTATGTATGTGTATATACATATGTATGTATATAGGTATGAGTATATACTGTATGTATGTATGTGTGTATATATGTATGTATATATATATATATGTATGTATGTGTAAATATATGTATATATATATATGTACATATATGTATGTATATGTACGTATATATACGTATATACAGTATGTATTTATATATATACGTATATATATATATATAAATATATACGTATATATGTATGTATTTGTGTATATATGTATATATATGTATATGTATGTATGTATGTATGTATATATATATGGATATATATATATGTACTGTATGTATGTATATATGTGTATATGTACAGTATTTGTGTATATATGTATATTTATATATTGTATATATTTATATATGTATGTGTGTATATACATATGTATGTATGTGTATATACATCCATCCATCCATCCATTTTCTACCGCTTAATCCCTTCGGGGTCGCGGGGGGCGCTGGAGCCTATCTCAGCTACAATCGGGCGGAAGGCGGGGTACACCCTGGACAAGTCGCCACCTCATCACACAAACACACACACACACGCACAAAGTACTTTCAGGGAAACCACAGACACGCCTGAGAGTTTTGTTGTTGTTTCATCCCAATGTGGACATTTAGCGAGTGCAGGTGTATATACATATGTATGTATATAGGTATGAGTATATACTGTATGTATGTATGTGTGTATATATGTATGTATATATGTGTGTATATATATATATATATATGTATGTGTGTACGTACAGTATGTCTGTATATATGTATGTATATGTATATGTGTGTATATATTTTTGTGTATATATGTATATTTATATACTGTATATATTTATATATTTATGTGTGTATATACATATGTTTGTATATGTGTGTGTATATGTATGTATAAAGGTATGTGTATATATGTGTGTGTATATATGTATGTGTGTGTATATACAGTTGTGGTCAAAAGTGTACATACACTTGTAAAGAACATAATGTCTTGAGTTTCCAATAATTTCTACAACTCTTATTTTTTTTTTGTGATATGTTAGTCTAAGTCTAAGTCATGCACATATCTAAATAAACACACATACAATATATTAGACAGAGACAGACTTTAGTTGTGTATATGTATGGATGTGTATATATATATATATATATATATATATATATATATATATATATATATATATACATATACTGTATATGTATATGTGTATATATGTATGTGTATACATCTGTATATACAGTATATACATGTATATATGTATATCTATATACTGTGTAATTGTATATACGTATGTATACAGTATATATGCAGTATATAAGTGTATGTATATATACAGTAGACACACAAACACACACACACACACACACACACACACGCACAAAGTACTTTCAGGGAAACCACAGACACGCCTGAGAGTTTTGTTGTTGTGTTTGGTCCCAATGTGGACATTTAGCGAGTGGAGGTGGAAGAAGTGGACAGCTGACACGTCACATTGATTTCAACTTTCATGTTTGTCTTCTTTCCTGCAGGGCAAGTTCATCAGAATCAACTTTGATGTTGCGGGCTACATTGTTGGAGCCAACATTGAAACATGTATCCTTCTTACTGGGAGAGAGATGGAAGATAACGGAGGTTTGGTTCCGTACAATGACGAGAAGATCCCACTCTTCAGTAACCCGTTGCACCTGTGACACCTGCAAAATACTTGAAAAAACTCAGCATGCTAACAGGGTAGCAGCTAGCATACTTGTAACATGGCGCCAAGTTACGAAGTCCATGATTATTAGGTTTACATTGTACAAAATTGGCTAAAATGCTAGAAAAAACATTAGATTGCTATTATAAACATGCTAACATTAACATGCTAACAGATGAAGAGCTAACGTACTTCTAAGATGGAGACAAGTAACGAAATACATGTTTATTAGGTCAAAAAATACAAAACTAGGTAAAAATGCTAGCATAAAACATTAAAATGCTAACATTAGCAAGGTAACAGTGAAACAGATAGCTTACTTTTAAGATGGCACCAAGTAACGGAATCTATGGTTGTTAGGTTAAAAATTATACAATTAGCTAAAATGTTAGCATGCTAACAGATGAAGAGCTAACATACTTCTAAGATGGAGACAAGTAACGAAATACATGTTTATTAGGTCAAAAAATACAAAACTAGGTAAAAATGCTAGCATAAAACATTAAAATGCTAACATTAGCAAGGTAACAGTGAAACAGATAGCTTACTTTTAAGATGGCACCAAGTAACGGAATCTATGGTTGTTAGGTTAAAAATTATACAATTAGCTAAAATGTTAGCATGCTAACAGATGAAGAGCTAACATATTTCTAAGATGGAGGCAAGTAACGAAATACATGTTTATTAGGTCAAAAAATACAAAACTAGGTAAAAATGCTAGCATAAATCATTAAAATGCTAACATTAGCGAGGTAACAGTGAAACAGATAGCTTACTTTTAAGATGGCACCAAGTAACGGAATATATGGTTATTGGGTTAAAAATTACACAATTAGCTAAAATGTTAGCATGCTGACATTAGCATTGTAACAGGGGAACACCGAGTATACTTCTAAGATAGCACCAAGTAACGGAATCCATGATTACTAGGTTTAAAATGTACCAAATTAGCTAAAATATTAGCATAGAATGTTAGCGGGCTAATATTAGCATATTGAAATTAACATGAGGTGAAAGGCTAGCGTACATTCAAGATGGGCCAAGTAACGAAATCTGTGACTATCGGGTTAAAAAGTACAAAATTAGCTCAAACGCTAGCATAAACTGATAGCATGTTAACAGTAGTATGAAAATAGGGGAATAGCTCGCTTACTTCTAAGATGGCACCAAGTAACAAAATCCATGATTATTAGATTTAAACCGTAAAATTGCACAAATGCTAGCATAAAACGTTAGCGTGCTAATAATAGCACATGGATATTAGCATGCTAACAGGTGAAGGAAAGGCTAGTATACTTTTAAGATGGCACCAAGTAACAAAATCCATGATTATTAGATTTAAACCGTAAAATTGCACAAATGCTAGCATAAAACGTTAGCCTGCTAATAATAGCACATGGATATTAGCATGCTAACAGCTGAAAGAAAGGCTAGCATACTTCTAAGATGGCACCAAGTAACGGAATCCATGATTACTAGGTTTACAATGTATAAAATTAGCTAAAATATTAGCATAGTACGTTAGCGTGCTAATATTAACATGCTAAAATTAACATGAGGTGAAAGGCTAGCGTACTTTCAAGATAGGCGTCTAGTAACAAAATCTGTGACAATTGGGTTAAAAAGTACAACATTGGGTTAAAAAGTACAAAATTAGCTCAAACGCTAGCATAAACTGTTAGCATGCTAACAGTAGTATGAAAATAGGGGAATAGCTTGCTTACTTCTAAGATGGCTCCAAGTTACAAAATCCATGATTATTAGATTTAAACCGCAAAATTGCACAAATGCTAGCATAAAACGTTAGCGTGCTAATAATAGCACATGGATGTTAGCATGCTAACAGGTGAAGGAAAGGCTAGCATACTTTTAAGATGGGACCAAGTAACAAAATCCATGTTTATTAGATTTAAACCGTAAAATTGCACAAATGCTAGCATAAAACGTTAGCGTGCTAATAATAGCACATGGATATTAGCATGCTAACAGCTGAAAGAAAGGCTAGCATACTTCTAAGATGGCACCAAGTAACGGAATCCATGATTACTAGGTTTACAATGTATAAAATTAGCTAAAATATTAGCATAGTACGTTAGCGTGCTAATATTAACATGCTAAAATTAACATGAGATGAAAGGCTAGCGTACATTCAAGATAGGCGTCAAGAAACAAAATCTGTGACAATTGGGTTAAAAAGTACAACATTGGGTTAAAAAGTACAAAATTAGCTCAAACGCTAGCATAAACTGTTAGCATGCTAACAGTAGTATGAAAATAGGGGAATAGCTTGCTTACTTCTAAGATGGCTCCAAGTTACAAAATCCATGATTATCAGATTTAAACCGTAAAATTGCACAAATGCTAGCATAAAACGTTAGCGGGCTAATAATAGCACATGGATATTAGCATGCTAACAGGTGAAGGAAAGGCTAGTATACTTTTAAGATGGCACCAAGTAACAAAATCCATATTTATTAGATTAAAACCGTAAAATTGCACAAATGCTAGCATAAAACGTTAGCGTGCTAATAATAGCACATGGATATTAGCATGCTAACAGCTGAAAGAAAGGCTAGCATACTTCTAAGATGGCACCAAGTAACGGAATCCATGATTACTAGGTTTACAATGTACAAAATTAGCTAAAATATTAGCATAGAACGTTAGCGTGCTAATATTAACATGTTAAAATTAACATGAGGTGAAAGGCTAGCGTACATTCAAGATAGGCGTCAAGTAACAAAATCTGTGACTATTGGGTTAAAAAGTACAACATTGGGTTAAAAAGTACAAAATTAACTTGAACGCTAGCATAAACTGTTAGCATGCTAACAGTAGTATGAAACTAGGGGAATAGCTTGCTTACTTCTAAGATGGCTCCAAGTTACAAAATCCATGATTATTAGATTTAAACCGTAAAATTGCACAAATGCTAGCATAAAACGTTAGCGTGCTAATAATAGCACATGTATATTAGCATGCTAACAGGTGAAGGAAAGGCTAGCATACTTTTAAGATGGCACCAAGTAACAAAATCCATATTTATTAGATTAAAACCGTAAAATTGCACAAATGCTAGCATAAAACGTTAGCGTGCTAATAATAGCACATGGATATTAGCATGCTAACAGCTGAAAGAAAGGCTAGCATACTTCTAAGATGGCACCAAGTAACGGAATCCATGATTACTAGGTTTACAATGTACAAAATTTGCTAAAATATTAGCATAGAACGTTAGCGTGCTAATATTAACATGTTAAAATGAACATGAGGTGAAAGGCTAGCGTACATTCAAGATAGGCGTCAAGTAACAAAATCTGTGACTATTGGGTTAAAAAGTACAACATTGGGTTAAAAAGTACAAAATTAACTTGAACGCTAGCATAAACTGTTAGCATGCTAGCAGTAGTATGAAAATAGGGGAATAGCTTGCTTACTTCTAAGATGGCTCCAAGTTACAAAATCCATGATTATTAGATTTAAACCGTAAAATTGCACAAATGCTAGCATAAAACGTTAGCATGCTAATCATAGCACATGGATTTTAGCATGCTAACAGGTGAAGGAAAGGCTAGTATACTTTTAAGATGGCACCAAGTAACAAAATCCATGTTTATTAGATTAAAACCGTAAAATTGCACAAATGCTAGCATAAAACGTTAGCGTGCTAATAATAGCACATGTATATTAGCATGCTAACAGCTGAAAGAAAGGCTAGCATACTTCTAAGATGGCACCAAGTAACGGAATCCATGATTACTAGGTTTACAATGTATACAATTAGCTAAAATATTAGCATAGTACGTTAGCGTGCTAATATTAACATGTTAAAATTAACATGAGGTGAAAGGCTAGCGTACTTTCAAGATAGGCGTCTAGTAACAAAATCTGTGACAATTGGGTTAAAAAGTACAACATTGGGTTAAAAAGTACAAAATTAGCTCAAACGCTAGCATAAACTGTTAGCATGCTAACAGTAGTATGAAAATAGGGGAATAGCTCGCTTACTTCTAAGATGGCTCCAAGTTACAAAATCCATGATTATTAGATTTAAACCGTAAAATTGCACAAATGCTAGCATAAAACGTTAGCGTGCTAATAATAGCACATGGATATTAGCATGCTAACAGGTGAAGGAAAGGCTCGTATACTTTTAAGATGGCACCAAGTAACAAAATCCATGTTTATTAGATTTAAACCGTAAAATTGCACAAATGCTAGCATAAAACGTTAGCGTGCTAATAATAGCACATGGATATTAGCATGCTAACAGCTGAAAGAAAGGCTAGCATACTTCTAAGATGGCACCAAGTAACGGAATCCATGATTACTAGGTTTACAATGTATAAAATTAGCTCAAATATTAGCATAGAACGTTAGCGTGCTAATATTAACATGTTAAAATTAACATGAGGTGAAAGGCTAGCGTACATTCAAGATGGCGTCAAGTAACAAAATCTGTGACAACTGGGTTAAAAAGTACAACATTGGGTTAAAAAGTACAAAATTAACTTGAACGCTAGCATAAACTGTTAGCATGCTAACAGTAGTATGAAACTAGGGGAATAGCTTGCTTACTTCTAAGATGGCACCAAGTAACAAAATCCATAATTATTAGATTTAAACCGTAAAATTGCACAAATGCTAGCATAAAACGTTAGCGTGCTAATAATAGCACATGGATATTAGCATGCTAACAGGTGAAGGAAAGGCTAGTATACTTCTAAGATGGCACCAAGTAACAAAATCCATGTTTATTAGATTAAAACCGTAAAATTGCACAAATGCTAGCATAAAACGTTAGCGTGCTAATAATAGCACATGGATATTAGCATGCTAACAGGTGAAATAAAGGCTAGCATACTTCTAAGATGGCACCAAGTAACGGAATCCATGATTACTAAGTTTACAATGTATAAAATTAGCTAAAATATTAGCATAGTACGTTAGCGTGCTAATATTAACATGCTAAAATTAACATGAGGTGAAAGGCTAGCGTACATTCAAGATAGGCGTCAAGAAACAAAATCTGTGACAATTGGGTTAAAAAGTACAACATTGGGTTAAAAAGTACAACATTGGGTTAAAAAGTACAAAATTAACTCGAACGCTAGCATAAACTGTTAGCATGCTAACAGTAGTATGAAAATAGGGGAATAGCTTGCTTACTTCTAAGATGGCTCCAAGTTACAAAATCCATGATTATTAGATTTAAACCGTAAAATTGCACAAATGCTAGCATAAAACGTTAGCGTGCTAATAATAGCACATGGATATTAGCATGCTAACAGGTGAAGGAAAGGCTAGTATACTTTTAAGATGGCACCAAGTAACAAAATCCATGTTTATTAGATTAAAACCGTAAAATTGCACAAATGCTAGCATAAAACGTCAGCGTGCTAATAATAGCACATGGATATTAGCATGCTAACAGCTGAAAGAAAGGCTAGCATACTTCTAAGATGGCACCAAGTAACGGAATCCATGACTTCTAGGTTTACAATGTACAAAATTAGCTAAAATATTAGCATAGAACGTTAGCGTGCTAATATTAACATGCTAAAATTAACATGAGGTGAAAGGCTAGCGTACATTCAAGATAGGCGTCAAGAAACAAAATCTGTGACAATTGGGTTAAAAAGTACAACATTGGGTTAGAAAGTACAACATTGGGTTAAAAAGTACAACATTAGCTCAAACGCTAGCATAAACTGTTAGCATGCTAACAGTAGTATGAAAATAGGGGAATAGCTTGCTTACTTCTAAGATGGCTCCAAGTTACAAAATCCATGATTATTAGATTTAAACCGTAAAATTGCACAAATGCTAGCATAAAACGTTAGCGGGCTAATAATAGCACATGGATATTAGCATGCTAACAGGTGAAGGAAAGGCTAGTATACTTTTAAGAAGGCACCAAGTAACAAAATCCATGTTTATTAGATTAAAACCGTAAAATTGCACAAATGCTAGCATAAAACGTTAGCGTGCTAATAATAGCACATGGATATTAGCATGCTAACAGCTGAAAGAAAGGCTAGCATACTTCTAAGATGGCACCAAGTAACGGAATCCATGATTACTAGGTTTAAAATGTACCAAATTAGCTAAAAATATTAGCATAGAACGTTAGCGGGCTAATATTAACATGTTAAAATTAACATGAGGTGAAAGGCTAGCGTACTTTCAAGATGGGCCAAGTAACGAAATCTGTGACTATTGGGTTAAAAAGTACAACATTGGGTTAAAAAGTACAAAATTAGCTCAAACGCTAGCATAAACTGTTAGCATGCTAACAGTAGTATGAAAATAGGGGAATAGCTGGCTTACTTCTAAGATGGCACCAAGTAACAAAATCCATGATTATTAGATTTAAACCGTAAAATTGCACAAATGCTAGCATAAAACGTTAGCGTGCTAATAATAGCACATGGATATTAGCATGCTAACAGGTGAAGGAAAGGCTAGTATACTTTTAAGATGGCACCAAGTAACAAAATCCATGTTTATTAGATTAAAACCGTAAAATTGCACAAATGCTAGCATAAAACGTTAGCGTGCTAATAATAGCACATGGATATTAGCATGCTAACAGCTGAAAGAAAGGCTAGCATACTTCTATGATGGCACCAAGTAACGGAATCCATGATTACTAGGTTTACAATGTACAAAATTAGCTAAAATATTAGCATAGAACGTTAGCGTGCTAATATTAACATGTTAAAATTAACATGAGGTGAAAGGCTAGCGTACATTCAAGATAGGCGTCAAGTAAAAAAATCTGTGACTATTGGGTTAAAAAGTACAACATTGGGTTAAAAAGTACAACGTTGGGTTAAAAAGTACAAAATTAGCTCAAACGCTAGCATAAACTGTTAGCATGCTAACAGTAGTATGAAAATAGGGGAATAGCTCGCTTACTTCTAAGATGGCTCCAAGTTACAAAATCCATGATTATTAGATTTAAACCGTAAAATTGCACAAATGCTAGCATAAAACGTTAGCATGCTAATAAT
>NC_084569.2:41534958-41647458 GCF_033978685.3 Nerophis lumbriciformis | reverse complement strand
CGCACCACAGGGAATGAGAAGTCATCCTTCACTGTGGTTCTAGCTTGCCATGCTAATGGCCAGAAACTTCCACCCATGGTGATATTCAAAAGGAAGACCTTGCCAAAAGAGACCTTTCCAGCCGGCGTCATCATAAAAGCTAACTCGAAGAGATGGATGGATGAAGAAAAGATGAGCGAGTGGTTAAGGTAAGTTTAAGTTTACGCGAAGAGGCCGGGTGGCTTTTTTCACGCAGCTCCGTCCATGTTGATATACGACTCCAAGCGCGCCCACATCACGCTGGTTTTTAATATATTATTAAAGTTTGACTGACCTATCTGACTGTTTTTTTGACATTCCTTTAGCGCAGTTAGATGCGGCTTACAACACGGGGCGGCTTATAGGTGGACAAAGTTTTGAAATATGCCGTTCATTGAAGGCGCGGCTTTTAACCCAGGGCGCCTTATGGTGCGGAAAATACGGTAAATGTGTTAGCATATTAGCTAATGCTAACAATGCTAGCTTGATTACATTACAATAACATGTGCAAATATGCATGAAAACACTCCTACAGACATCACACATGGGACGCTTTAGTAAGTAAGAATAGTTTTAGTTATATTGTAAAACTGAGGGTTGAGTGGAAAATCCATACGTGTAGCAACGCTATGGACGGCTGTAAGACCAAACAGCACTTCTACTTCCGGTTGAAGAGAAGGGCAACGCAGGACTGCAGTACTTTCAGTGAGCGAACTCGGGTTAGGGTTAGAGTTACAGAAGTCATGGTCATGGACCCACTAGCTTGCGCAAGCTAGCTCTTCAATCAGCTAAACAGACTCAATAAATTCACGTTGATGTTTTGGTGAATTTACGAAACTGAAACAATACAAAAAGAATGTCATTGTCAGTTAATTATGCTAACGCCGACACTAGTAGACGCGTTAGCATATTCGCTAACGACGCTAGCTTCATTAAATCACGATAGCAGGTGCAAATGTGCATGAAAACACTCCTACAGACAGCTTTAGTAAGTAAGAATTGTTTTAGTTATATTGTAAAACTTACAAGTGATGAATGAAGAATGCATACGAGTAGAAACGCTATGGACGGCTAGGAGACCAAACGGCACTTCTACTTCCGGTTGAACAGAAGGGCAATGCAGTACTTTCCGTAAGCGAGCTCGTCTAAAAGATGGCGCCGTAGCACAAACAATAAAACACCTTTTCAGTGTTATTATTTATTTACTATTTATTTTTTATTAATTTTATTTTATTTATTTGATTATACTTTTTTTATTTATTTTTTTTATAATTATTTTGCATTATGGCTGTCAGCGAAGAAAAATCCATAAATTAGCCGGACCGTTTTATAAGCCGCAGGGTTCAAAGTGTTGGCAAAAAAGTAGCTGAATTTCTGGTGTTTTTTCTTGCGACATTGTGACCTAACTGGACTCGTGTTTGATTTGAAGCTGAACTCCTTCGAGCAGCTGTGCATCAACTACACCAACGAGAAGCTGCAGCAGCTCTTCAACCACACCATGTTCATCCTGGAGCAGGAGGAGTACCAGAGGGAGGGCATCGAGTGGAGCTTCATCGACTTCGGTCTGGACCTGCAGCCTTGCATAGACCTGATCGAGAGGCCGGTGAGTACTGTGCTGGTTTCAATCAATCAATCAATCAATGTTTATTTATATAGCCCTAAATCACAAGTGTCTCAAAGGGCTGCACAAGCCACAACGACATCCTTGGTACAGAGCCCACATAAGGGCAAGGAAAAACTCACCCCAGTGGGACGTCGATGTGAATGACTATGAGAAACCTTGGAGAGGACCGCATATGTGGGTAACCCCCCCCCTCTCTAGGGGAGACCGAATGCAATGGATGTCGAGTGGGTCTGACATAATATTGTGAGAGTCCAGTCCATAGTGGATCTAACATAATAGTGTGAGAGTCCAGTCCATAGTGGATCTAACATAATAGTGTGAGAGTCCAGTCCATAGTGGATCTAACATAATAGTGTGAGAGTCCAGTCCATAGTGGATCTAACATAATAGTGAGAGTCCAGTCCATAGTGGATCTAACATAATAGTGTGAGAGTCCAGTCCATAGTGGATCTAACATAATAGTGAGAGTCCAGTCCATAGTGGATCTAACATAATAGTGAGAGTCCAGTCCATAGTGGATCTAACATAATAGTGAGAGTCCAGTCCATAGTGGATCTAACATAATAGTGAGAGTCCAGTCCATAGTGGATCTAACATAATAGTGAGAGTCCAGTCCATAGTGGATCTAACATAATAGTACGAGTCCAGTCCATAGTGGATCTAACATAATAGTGAGAGTCCAGTCCATAGTGGATCTAACATAATAGTGTGAGAGTCCAGTCCATAGTGGATCTAACATAATAGTGTGAGAGTCCAGTCCATAGTGGATCTAACATAATAGTGAGAGTCCAGTCCATAGTGGATCTAACATAATAGTGTGAGAGTCCAGTCCATAGTGGATCTAACATAATAGTGAGAGTCCAGTCCATAGTGGATCTAACATAATAGTGAGAGTCCAGTCCATAGTGGATCTAACATAATAGTGAGAGTCCAGTCCATAGTGGATCTAACATAATAGTGAGAGTCCAGTCCATAGTGGATCTAACATAATAGTGTGAGAGTCCAGTCCATAGTGGATCTAGCATAATAGTGAGAGTCCAGTCCATAGTGGATCTAACATAATAGTGTGAGAGTCCAGTCCATAGTGGATCTAACATAATAGTACGAGTCCAGTCCATAGTGGATCTAACATAATAGTGAGAGTCCAGTCCATAGTGGATCTAACATAATAGTGTGAGAGTCCAGTCCATAGTGGATCTAACATAATAGTACGAGTCCAGTCCATAGTGGATCTAACATAATAGTGAGAGAGTCCAGTCCATAGTGGATCTAACATAATAGTGAGAGTCCAGTCCATAGTGGATCTAACATAATAGTGTGAGAGTCCAGTCCATAGTGGATCTAACGTAATAGTAAGAGTCCAGTCCATAGTGGATCTAACATAATAGTGTGAGAGTCCAGTCCATAGTGGATCTAACATAATAGTGAGAGTCCCAGTTCGGGAGTCTCCCGGAAAATCCGGGAGGGATGGCAAGTATGGTTTAATTCGCCAAAATTCACCCATTTAGAGTTCGGAAATCGGTAAAAAAAATATATGGTCTTTTTTCTGCAACATCAAGGTATATATTGACGCTTACATAGGTCTGGTGATAATGTTCCCCTTTAAAGAGTTTTTTCACTCACTGTTTGTCCTGAAACCGTTTCCTGTCCCGCCCCACAGAACAACCCCCCTGGTATTCTGGCCCTGCTGGACGAAGAGTGCTGGTTCCCCAAAGCCACGGACAAGACCTTCGTGGACAAGGTGCTCCAGGAGCAAGGCACGCACACCAAGTTCCAGAAGCCCCGTCAGCTGAAGGACAAAGCCGACTTCTGCGTAATCCACTACGCAGGGAGGGTGCGTATGCATACATCTTCTATGTACAAACTTTGGAAGTAGAAAAGTTTGTATAGTGAAGCGGAGTTCCCGGTAAACATGAATAATTGGTTTTATCCTCCACAAAAGTCCATATTTTAGTCGAAAAAATACACACTTTGAAGCGTACCCGTCTCAATAAAACCCACTGGTCTCTCCCAAGTTCTTTTGGATGACATATACAGGTAAAAGCCAGTAAATTAGAATATTTTGAAAAACTTGATTTATTTCAGTAATTGCATTCAAAAGGTGTAACTTGTACATTATATTTATTCATTGCACACAGACTGATGCATTCAAATGTTTATTTCATTTAATTTTGATGATTTGAAGTGGCAACAAATGAAAATACAAAATTCCGTGTGTCACAAAATTAGAATATTACTTAAGGCTAATACAAAAAAGGGATTTTTAGAAATGTTGGCCAACTGAAAAGTATGAAAATGAAAAATATGAGCATGTACAATACTCAATACTTGGTTGGAGCTCCTTTTGCCTCAATTACTGCGTTAATGCGGCGTGGCATGGAGTCGATGAGTTTCTGGCACTGCTCAGGTGTTATGAGAGCCCAGGTTGCTCTGATAGTGGCCTTCAACTCTTCTGCGTTTTTGGGTCTGGCATTCTGCATCTTCCTTTTCACAATACCCCACAGATTTTCTATGGGGCTAAGGTCAGGGGAGTTGGCGGGCCAATTTAGAACAGAAATACCATGGTCCGTAAACCAGGCACGGGTAGATTTTGCGCTGTGTGCAGGCGCCAAGTCCTGTTGGAACTTGAAATCTCCATCTCCATAGAGCAGGTCAGCAGCAGGAAGCATGAAGTGCTCTAAAACTTGCTGGTAGACGGCTGCGTTGACCCTGGATCTCAGGAAACAGAGTGGACCGACACCAGCAGATGACATGGCACCCCAAACCATCACCCAACCATGCAAATTTTGCATTTCCTTTGGAAATCGAGGTCCCAGAGTCTGGAGGAAGACAGGAGAGGCACAGGATCCACGTTGCCTGAAGTCTAGTGTAAAGTTTCCACCATCAGTGATGGTTTGGGGTACCATGTCATCTGCTGGTGTCGGTCCACTCTGTTTCCTGAGATCCAGGGTCAACGCAGCCGTCTACCAGCAAGTTTTAGAGCACTTCATGCTTCCTGCTGCTGACCTGCTCTATGGAGATGGAGATTTCAAGTTCCAACAGGACTTGGCGCCTGCACACAGCGCAAAATCTACCCGTGCCTGGTTTACGGACCATGGTATTTCTGTTCTAAATTGGCCCGCCAACTCCCCTGACCTTAGCCCCATAGAAAATCTGTGGGGTATTGTGAAAAGGAAGATGCAGAATGCCAGACCCAAAAACGCAGAAGAGTTGAAGGCCACTATCAGAGCAACCTGGGCTCTCATAACACCTGAGCAGTGCCAGAAACTCTTCGACTCCATGCCACGCCGCATTAATGCAGTAATTGAGGCAAAAGGAGCTCCAACCAAGTATTGAGTATTGTACATGCTCATATTTTTCATTTTCATACTTTTTCGGTTGGCCAACATTTCTAAAAATCCCTTTTTTGTATTAGCCTTAAGTAATATTCTAATTTTGTGACACACGGAATTTTGGATTTTCATTTGTTGCCACTTCAAATCATCAA
This sequence comes from Nerophis lumbriciformis, assembly GCF_033978685.3. NCBI lineage: Eukaryota > Metazoa > Chordata > Actinopteri > Syngnathiformes > Syngnathidae > Nerophis > Nerophis lumbriciformis. The sequence continues at coordinate 41,642,329 of NC_084569.2, read as the reverse complement.
AATTCAATGAAATAAACATTTGAATGCATCAGTCTGTGTGCAATGAATAAATATAATGTACAAGTTACACCTTTTGAATGCAATTACTGAAATAAATCAAGTTTTTCAAAATATTCTAATTTACTGGCTTTTACCTGTATATGTAATCTTGTTTGTTTACTGGAAGAGTTTGACACCTGTGGTATGCACATTCTTCATGTTGTTGTGCTGCTAGAGCAAGGGTCGGCAACCCGCGGCTCTAGAGCCGCATGCGGCTCTTTAGCGCCGCCCTAGTGGCTCTCTGGAGCTTTTTCAAAAATGTATGAAAAATGGAAAAAGTTGAGGGGAAAAAATATATTTTTTGTTTTAATATGGTTTCTGTAGGAGGACAAACATGACACAAACCTCCCTAATTGTTACAAAGCACACTGTTTATATTAAACATGCTTCACTGATTCGAGTATTTGGCGAGCGCCGTTTTGTCCTACTAAATTTGGCAGTCCTTGAACTCACCTTAGTTTGTTCACATGTATAACTTTCTGCGACTTTCTAGGACGTGTTTTATGCCACTTCTTTTTCTGTCTCATGTTGTCCACCAAACTTTTAACGTTGTGCATGAATGCACAAAGGTGAGTTTTGTTGATGTTATTGACTTGTGTGGAGTGCTAATCAGACATATGTGGTCACTGCATGACTGCGAGCTAATCGATGCTAACATGCTATTTAGTAGTGATGGGTTGATGAGGCGTCATGAAGCGTTTCGACACATTGCAAAACTGTATTGATACTGTGTCGATACTGTGTCACTAAATACTGACATCTGCTGGACATTAAAAATCCCTACAGGCAACCTATGGACCGACTCAACTGACACTGATTTGATGCCCTAGTACAGGGGTCACCAACCTTTTTGAAACCAAAAACTACTTCTTGGGTACTGATTAATGCGAAGGGCTACCAGTTTGATACACACTTAAATAAATAAATATATTGTCATTTGTAAGTTACACGTAAGTGTGATTTAAACAAGAATAGCTAAATAAATAAATTTATATATATAAAAAAAATGGGTATTTCTGTCTGTCATTCCGTCGTACATTTTTTTTTCTTTTTACGGAAGGTTTTTTGTAGAGAATAAATGATGAAAAAAACACTTAATTGAACGGTTTAAAAGAGGAGAAAATACGAAAACATTTAAAACAAAATTTTGAAACATAGTTTATCTTCAATTTCGACTCTTTAAAATTCAAAATTCAACCGACAAAAAGAAGAGAAAAACTAGCTTATTTGAATCTTTTTGAAAAAATTAAAAAAAAAAAATTTATGGAACATCATTAGTAATTTTTCCTGATTAAGATACATTTTAGAATTTTCATGACATGTTTTAAATTGGTTAAAATCCAATCTGCACTTTGTTAGAATATTTAACAAATTGGACCAAGCTATATTTCTAACAAAGACAAATCAGTATTTCTTCTAGATTTTCCAGAACAAGAAATTCAAAATACTTTGAAATAAGATTTAAATTTGATTCTACAGATTTTCTAGATTTGCCAGAATAATTTTTTTGAATTTTAATCATAGTAAGTTTGAAGAAATATTTCACAAATATTCTTTGTCGAAAAAACAGAAGCTAAAATATTTATTATTCTTTACAATGAAAAAAAAAAATTACTTGAACATTGATTTAAATCGTCAGGAAAGAAGAGGAAGAAATTTAAAAGGTAAAAAGGTATATTTGTTTAAAAATCCTAAAATCATTTTTAAGGTTGTATTTTTTTCTCTAAAATTGTATTTCTAAAAGTAATAAGAAGCAAAGTAAAAAATAAATGAATTTATTTAAACAAGTGAAGACCCATCCATCCATCCATTTTCTACCGCTTATTCCAAGTGAAGACCAAGTCTTTAAAATATTTTCTTGGATTTTCAAATTCTATTTGAGTTTTGTCTCTTTTAGAATTAAAAATGTCGAGCAAAGCGAGACCAGCTTGCTAGTAAATAAATGACATTTAAAAAATAGAGGCAGCTCACTGGTAAGTGCTGCTCTTTGAGCTATTTTTAGAACAGGCCAGCGGGCGACTGATCTGGTCCTTACGGGCTACCTGGTGACCGCGGGCACCGTGTTGGTGACCCCTGCCCTAGTATACAGGTAAAAGCCAGTAAATTAGAATATTTTGAAAAACTTGATTTATTTCAGTAATTGCATTCAAAAGGTGTAACTTGTACATTATATTTATTCATTGCACACAGACTGATGCATTCAAATGTTTATTTCATTTAATTTTGATGATTTGAAGTGGCAACAAATGAAAATACAAAATTCCGTGTGTCACAAAATTAGAATATTACTTAAGGCTAATACAAAAAAGGGATTTTTAGAAATGTTGGCCAACTGAAAAGTATGAAAATGAAAAATATGAGCATGTACAATACTCAATACTTGGTTGGAGCTCCTTTTGCCTCAATTACTGCGTTAATGCGGCGTGGCATGGAGTCGATGAGTTTCTGGCACTGCTCAGGTGTTATGAGAGCCCAGGTTGCTCTGATAGTGGCCTTCAACTCTTCTGCGTTTTTGGGTCTGGCATTCTGCATATTCCTTTTCACAATACCCCACAGATTTTTCTATGGGGCTAAGGTCAGGGGAGTTGGCGGGCCAATTTAGAACAGAAATACCATGGTCCGTAAACCAGGCACGGGTAGATTTTGCGCTGTGTGCAGGCACCAAGTCCTGTTGGAACTTGAAATCTCCATCTCCATAGAGCAGGTCAGCAGCAGGAAGCATGAAGTGCTCTAAAACTTGCTGGTAGACGGCTGCGTTGACCCTGGATCTCAGGAAACAGAGTGGACCGACACCAGCAGATGACATGGCACCCCAAACCATCACTGATGGTGGAAACTTTACACTAGACTTCAGGCAACGTGGATCCTGTGCCTCTCCTGTCTTCCTCCAGACTCTGGGACCTCGATTTCCAAAGGAAATGCAAAATTTGCTTTCGTCAGAAAACATGACTTTGGACCACTCAGCAGCAGTCCAGCTGGTGTCGGTCCACTCTGTTTCCTGAGATCCAGGGTCAACGCAGCAGTCTACCAGCAAGTTTTAGAGCACTTCATGCTTCCTGCTGCTGACCTGCTCTATGGAGATGGAGATTGCAAGTTCCAACAGGACTTGGCGCCTGCACACAGCGCAAAATCTACCCGTGCCTGGTTTACGGACCATGGTATTTCTGTTCTAAATTGGCCCGCCAACTCCCCTGACCTTAGCCCCATAGAAAATCTGTGGGGTATTGTGAAAAGGAAGATGCAGAATGCCAGACCCAAAAACGCAGAAGAGTTGAAGGCCACTATCAGAGCAACCTGGGCTCTCATAACACCTGAGCAGTGCCAGAAACTCATCGACTCCATGCCACGCCGCATTAACGCAGTAATTGAGGCAAAAGGAGCTCCAACCAAGTATTGAGTATTGTACATGCTCATATTTTTCATTTTCATACTTTTCAGTTGGCCAACATTTCTAAAAATCCCTTTTTTGTATTAGCCTTAAGTAATATTCTAATTTTGTGACACACGGAATTTTGGATTTTCATTTGTTGCCACTTCAAATCATCAAAATTAAATGAAATAAACATTTGAATGCATCAGTCTGTGTGCAATGAATAAATATAATGTACAAGTTACACCTTTTGAATGCAATTACTGAAATAAATCAAGTTTTTCAAAATATTCTAATTTACTGGCTTTTACCTGTATATATGTAATCTTGTTTGTTTACTGGAAGAGTTTGACACCTGTGGTATGCACATTCTTCATGTTGTTGTGCTGCTAGAGCAAGGGTCGGCAACCCGCGGCTCTAGAGCCGCATGCGGCTCTTTAGCGCCGCCCTAGTGGCTCTCTGGAGCTTTTTCAAAAATGTATGAAAAATGGAAAAAGTTGAGGGGAAAAAATATATTTTTTGTTTTAATATGGTTTCTGTAAGAGGACAAACATGACACAAACCTCCCTAATTGTTACAAAGCACACTGTTTATATTAAACATGCTTCACTGATTCGAGTATTTGGCGAGCGCCGTTTTGTCCTACTAATTTTGGCAGTCCTTGAACTCACCTTAGTTTGTTCACATGTATAACTTTCTGCGACTTTCTAGGACGTGTTTTATGCCACTTCTTTTTCTGTCTCATTTTGTCCACCAAACTTTTAACGTTGTGCATGAATCCACAAAGGTGAGTTTTGTTGATGTTATTGACTTGTGTGAAGTGCTAATCAGACATATGTGGTCACTGCATGACTGCGAGCTAATCGATGCTAACATGCTATTTAGTAGTGATGGGTTGATGAGGCGTCATGAAGCGTTTCGACACATTGCAAAACTGTATTGATACTGTGTCGATACTGTGTCACTAAATACTGACATCTGCTGGACATTAAAAATCCCTACAGGCAACCTATGGACCGACTCAACTGACACTGATTTGATGCCCTAGTACAGGGGTCACCAACCTTTTTGAAAGCAAAAACTACTTCTTGGGTACTGATTAATGCGAAGGGCTACCAGTTTGATACACACTTAAATAAATAAATATATTGTCATTTGTAAGTTACACGTAAGTGTGATTTAAACAAGAATAGCTAAATAAATAAATGTGTGTATATATTTAAAAAAATGGGTATTTCTGTCTGTCATTCCGTCGTACATTTTTTTTTCCTTTTACGGAAGGTTTTTTGTAGAGAATAAATGATGAAAAAAACACTTAATTGAACGGTTTAAAAGAGGAGAAAATACGAAAAAATTTAAAACAAAATTTTGAAACATAGTTTATCTTCAATTTCGACTCTTTATAATTCAAAATTCAACCGACAAAAAGAAGAGAAAAACTAGCTTATTTGAATCTTTTTGAAAAAATTAAAAAAATAATTTATGGAACATCATTAGTCATTTTTCCTGATTAAGATACATTTTAGAATTTTCATGACATGTTTTAAATTGGTTAAAATCCAATCTGCACTTTGTTAGAATATTTAACAAATTGGACCAAGCTATATTTCTAACAAAGACAAATCAGTATTTCTTCTAGATTTTCCAGAACAAAAATTTTAAAAGAAATTCTAAATACTTTGAAATAAGATTTCAATTTGATTCTACAGATTTTCTAGATTTGCCAGAATAATTTTTTTGAATTTTAATCATAGTAAGTTTGAAGAAATATTTCACAAATATTCTTCGTCGAAAAAACAGAAGCTAAAATATTTATTATTCTTTACAATAAAAAAATAAATAAATTTACTTGAACATTGATTTAAATTGTCAGGAAAGAAGAGGAAGAAATTTAAAAGGTAAAAAGGTATATTTGTTTAAAAATCCTAAAATCATTTTTAAGGTTGTATTTTTTCTCTAAAATTGTATTTCTAAAAGTAATAAGAAGCAAAGTAAAAAATAAATGAATTTATTTAAACAAGTGAAGACCCATCCATCCATTTTCTACCGCTTATTCCAAGTGAAGACCAAGTCTTTAAAATATTTTCTTGGATTTTCAAATTCTATTTGAGTTTTGTCTCTTTTAGAATTAAAAATGTCGAGCAAAGCGAGACCAGCTTGCTAGTAAATAAATAAAATTAAAAAAAATAGAGGCAGCTCACTGGTAAGTGCTGCTCTTTGAGCTATTTTTAGAACAGGCCAGCGGGCGACTGATCTGGTCCTTACGGGCTACCTGGTGACCGCGGGCACCGTGTTGGTGACCCCTGCCCTAGTATATACAATAATATAAACCAAGTCATTTAGGATTATTTCATATCTTCATTTAAATAAAAATATATTTGTATCTTTTTTAGATACAGTCAATAAATAATGTGAACATGTATCATAACATGGAAATCTAAGAGAACGTGTTGTGGATGATTGTGGACTGGGAATTTTTTTAATTTTATTTTTTTACACATTTTTATAAAAAAAAAAAAAAAAAAAGTTTTTCCGACGTATTACATTTTAGACGATTTCTCTTCTTAGTTATTATTTCTCCGGCTGTAGAAAAGAGCCGCTCACAGGGCACAGAGGAGGCGTCAGTGCGACACAGTTGGCGTATCGGTCACGTGACCAAAACAGCTCATGATCGGTCACGTGACTTTCTAAAAGCGGTACGCGCACCGACACAGGGTTTCGCTCTATGAGCTCGACGCATGCGCCGATGCATCGGTGTTGCCGGACCCATCACTACTATTTAGGCTAGCTATATGTACATATTGCATCATTATGCCTCATTTGCAGAGGTGTGGACTCGAGTCACATGACTTGGACTCGAGTCAGACTCGAGTCATGAATTTGATGACTTTAGACTGGACTTGACAAAATGTAAAAAGACTTGCAACTCGACTTCGACTTTAACATCAATGACTTGTGACTTCACTTGGACTTGAGCCTTTTGAATTGACATGACTTGACATGACTTGCTACTTTCCCCAAAACCCAAAGATGAAAAAGTTATTCGGGAGCGCTCCGTATTTTTCATTGTGTACTTGTCTATCAGCGTTGCGTGTGTCAGCTGGTGTGCTCTCAGTACAACAGCCAATCAAATTAGATCTACTTTGTTTTCATCACACAGCATTCATCCAATCAAATTGCAGGACAACCAAGGAAGAAGACATGTCCAAACCACACGCCAGTGAACAAAAAATGATACCTAAAATAATTTTGTTTGGGTATAAAAATTACGAGGTGGTCAACACAAAACGGTTTGCAGTATGCAACACATGCGGTTCCAAAATGACTGATGGAGAGGCAACAACTTCCAACTTCGTCCGGCATTTGAAGTTGCACAAAGAAGGGTAAGTTTTGAATGTAAGATAACGTTTATTGGCTAAGTAACGTGACTTTTATTTGCTGTGTAGTTAAATCAGTGAGGCTGTAAACTCACTGCTAACGTTATAACGTTATTGCAAACACGGGAATCTGTTGCAGTTCACTACCTTATTCATACTTTTCGTTCAGTGATTTTTTTCAAGCAGGGTTACGTTAGTCAATATATCACACGTAACGTTAGACGGCGGTCAGCAGCACCGCGTATTTTAGCCACCTAAAAAAAGACAAAAATAGTCAAATAAAGGTCAGTTAAAATGTATACTATATTATGAATATGTGTACCGTTTTAGCTAGCTTTCTGACATACTGTTGGTTGTTTACCTCAGTGGTCCCCAACCACCGGGCCGCGGCCCGGTACTGGTCCGTGGATCGATTGGTATCGGGCCGCACAAGAAATTTTTTTTTTTTCTTTTCTTTTTTTAATTAAATCAACATAAAAAACACAAGATACACTTACAAGTAGTGCACCAACCCAAAACAACTCTCTCCCCCCTTTTGTTCTGGGCATTGAACATGAAGACTCTTCCTTTACTGTTCCGAGTGGCCATGAGAGTCTTGGCAGTGCCTGCCTCCAGTGCTCCAGTGGAGCGAGTTTTCAGCCATGGTGGCATCATACTACGCCCCCATCGTGCACAAATGACTGACAGACTCTTGGCTAATTTGGTCTTTTGCAAATGCAATGCAGCATAGGGCCCTGACGTATAAAAAGTACAACTTTTTTGTTATGTTCACGTATATGTCATGTTTTTTCAATGTTAACACTTTTGTACAAATAAGTACATTTGCACTTTATTTTTCAATGTGTTTGTTCTGTAAAGGAATGAGTTAATGTTTAAAATGACTGGTTAATAGTGCTATTATAAAGTGCAATGTCAGCACAATTTTCTTTCCTGCCATTTAAAATGCACTTGTTTTAATAAATAAATACAGCGTTTGAAAAGCATACACAATCTGTGTTAATATATTAGTCTGTGGTTAAAAGGACTTGAAAGGACTCGAAACTCAAAATGCAGGACTTAGGACTTGACTTGAGACTTTCCAGTCTTGACTTTGGACTTGACTCGGGGCTTGCCTGTCTTGACTCGGGACTTGACTCGGACTTGAGGGCAAAGACTTGAGACTTACTTGTGACTTGCAAAACAATGACTTGGTCCCACCTCTGCTCATTTGTAGCTATATTTGAGCTCATTTAGTTTCCTTTAAGTCCTCTTAATTCAATTTATATCTCATGACACACTATCTGTATGTAATATGGCTTTTCATTTTATGCGGCTCCAGACAGATTTATTTTTGTATTTTTTTGGTCCAATAAGGCTCTTTCAACATTTTGGGTTGCCGACCCCTGGACTAGAGGATCCTCACATCTGGTTACGTAACACAACTTGCCACTTTTTGGGAAAAGGCTAAGCGTCCAAATGAATATGGGAGAAGCTGAAATGAGGTTGAGCTAGCGCCATCTCTGCTGGTCTCGCATCTTTACGAGCGGATCCAGCTCCTGGGGTCCAGCTCCTGGGGTCCAGCTCCTGGGAGCCCGCCATGACAAACACCAGGAGGCGGCGTTACATTTCAACTTGTTCAAATAAATCCTCCGGAGGAAAATATGTGAAAAACGGCCGGAGTTTGATGAAAGCCAGATGGGGGGGAGGGGCCGACATTCCTCATCTCAGGTTCCTCACCGTGTCAAAGACTTGTACTCTGTTGGCATCACGGTGTTAGACTAATCCCATTAGCGTGGCACGACCAGACCAGACCCCATGTGGTCCCTGGGGGACACACCGGCCTGTCAATCACAGCAAAAGACTGTTTTCCAGGGGGCTCGGTGTACCACGGTTTAGTCCAGGGGGGTCCAAAGTGCGGCCCATAGCTAAGCTTTTTAACGGCCCGCTTCACACTTCTAATATAAGCATGCTAGCTTTTTAGCTAATTTAGCACAGTGTTTTTTTAATTTGAAAAAATCCTGAGGCACATCACCAGCAGAAAACTTAAAAATGAAACGCCCTAACTTATTTGGATTTTTTTGCTGTTTTCCTGTGTGCAGCGTTTTAGTTCTTGTCTTGCACTCCTATTTTGTTGTTGTCATGTACGGATGTACTTTTTGGACGCCGTCCGCTCCACACGCTGTAAGTCTTTGCTGTAGTCCAGCATTCTGTGTTTGTTTAATTTGCGGCCAGTTCAGTTTTAGTTTTGCATAGCCATTCCTAAGCTTCAATGCCTCCTTTTGTTTATTTTTATATAATGCCCATTCATTGTCAATGCGGAGAAAGTTTGAGGAATTTGGGGAAATAGAAAACATGTTTGCGTTTGATATAGTAGTTTGGGTGGATGGTTGAAATGTCGGAATCGGGTGTAATCTATAAAATGTTAACATAAAAACTATAAAATGTTAAAAACATAAAACCTATAACATGTTAAAAACATAAAAACTATAAAATGTTAAAAACATAAAAACTATAAAATGTTAAAAACTATAAATGGTTAAAAACAAACTACAAAATGTTAAAAACATAAACTATAAAATGTTACAAAAATAAAAACTATCAAATGTTAAAAACAAACTATAAAATGTGAAAAACAAAATGTTAACATAAAAACTACAAAATGTTAAAAACGAACTATAAAATATTAAAAAACTATAAAATGTTAAAAACATAAAAAACTATAAAATGTTAAATATATAAAATGTTAAAAACATAAAAAATATAAAATGTTAAAAACAAAATATAAAATGGTAAAAACTCTAAAATGTTAAAAAAAAATATATATAAAATGTTAAAAACATAAAAACTGTAAAATGTTAACATGAAAATGATTAAATGTTAAAAACATGAAAACAATAAAATGTTAATAACATAAAAACTATCAAATGTCAAAAACATAAAAGCTATAAAATGTGAAAAACAAAATGTTAACATAAAAACTACAAAATGTTAAAAAACGAACTATAAAATATTAAAAAACTATAAAATGTTAAAAACATAAAAAACTATAAAATGTTAAATATATAAAATGTTAAAAACATAAAAAATATAAAATGTTCAAAACAAATGGTAAAAACTATAAAATGTTAAAAAAAATAAAAACTATCAAATGTTAAAAACAAAAACTGTAAAATGTTAAAAACATGAAAACTATCAAATGTTAAAAACATAAATTACAAAATGTTAAAACGCCGTCCGCTCCACACGCTGTAAGTCTTTGCTGTAGTCCAGCATTCTGTGTTTGTTTAATTTGTGGCCAGTTCAGTTTTAGTTTTGCATAGCCATACCTAAGCATCAATGCCTTTTCTTAGCGGCACTCTCCTTTTGTTTATCTTTATATAATGCCCATTCATTGTCAATGCGGAGAAAGTTCCAGGAATTTGGGGAAATAGAAAACATGTTTGCGTTTGATATAGTAGTGTGGGTGGATGGTTGAAATGTCGGAATCGGGTGTAATCTATAAAATGTTAACATAAAAACTATAAAATGTTAAAAACATAAAACCTATAATATGTTAAAAACATAAAAACTATAAAATGTTAAAAACAAACTATAAAATGTTAAAAACATCTAAACTATAAAATGTTGAAAACATAAAAACTATAAGATGTTAAAAACTATAAATTGTTAAAAACAAACTATAAAATGTTAAAAACAAACTATAAAATGTTACAAAAATAAAAACTATCAAATGTTAAAAACAAACTATAAAATGTTAAAAACATAAAAACTGTAAAATGTTAACATGAAAATGATTAAATGTTAAAAACATGAAAACAATAAAATGTTAATAACATAAAAACTATCAAATGTCAAAAACATAAAAGCTATAAAATGTCAAAAACAAAATGTTAACATAAAAACTACAAAATGTTAAAAACGAACTATAAAATGTTAAAAATGAACTATAAAATGTTAAAAACATAAAAAACTATAAAATGTTAAAGATATAAAATGTTAAAAACATAAAAAATATAAAATGTTAAAAAAATAAAAACTATCAAATGTTAAAAACAAAATCTGTAAAATGTTAAAAACATGAAAACTATCAAATGTTAAAAACATAAATTACAAAATGTTAAAACGCCGTCCGCTCCACACGCTGTAAGTCTTTGCTGTAGTCCAGCATTCTGTGTTTGTTTACTTTGCGGCCAGTTCAGTTTTAGTTTTGCATAGCCATCCCTAAGCATCAATGCCTTTTCTTAGCGGCACTCTCCTTTTGTTTGTTTTTATATAATGCCCATTCATTGTCAATGCGGAGAAAGTTCCAGGAATTTGGGGAAATAGAAAACATGTTTTGCGTTTGATATAGTAGTGTGGGTGGATGGTTGAAATGTCGGAATCGGGTGTAATCTATAAAATGTTAACATAAAAATGTTAAAAACATAAAAACTATAAAATGTTAAAAACAAACTATAAAATGTTAAAAACATCTAAACTATAAAATGTTGAAAACATAAAAACTATAAGATGTTAAAAACTATAAATGGTTAAAAACAAACTACAAAATGTTAAAAACATACGGTAAACTATAAAATGTTACAAAAATAAAAACTATCAAATGTTAAAAACAAACTATAAAATGTTAAAAACATAACAACTGTAAAATGTTAACATGAAAATGATTAAATGTTAAAAACATGAAAACAATAAAATGTTAATAACATAAAAACTATCAAATGTCAAAAACATAAAAGCTATAAAATGTGAAAAACAAAATGTTAACATCAAAACTACAAAATGTTAAAAACGAACTATAAAATGTTAAAAACGAACTATAAAATGTTAAAAACATAAAAAACTATAAAATGTTAAAGATATAAAATGTTAAAAACATAAAAAATATAAAATGTTAAAAACAAACTATAAAATGGTAAAAACTATAAAATGTTTAAAAAAATAAAAACTATCAAATGTTAAAAACAAAAACTGTAAAATGTTAAAAACATGAAAACTATCAAATGTTAAAAACATAAATTACAAAATGTTAAAACGCCGTCCGCTCCACACGCTGTAAGTCTTTGCTGTAGTCCAGCATTCTGTGTTTGTTTAATTTGCGGCCAGTTCAGTTTTAGTTTTGCATAGCCATCCCTAAGCATCAATGCCTTTTCTTAGCGGCACTCTCCTTTTGTTTGTTTTTATATAATGCCCATTCATTGTCAATGCGGAGAAAGTTCCAGGAATTTGGGGAAATAGAAAACATGTTTTGTGTTTGATATAGTAGTGTGGGTGGATGGTTGAAATGTCGGAATCGGGTGTAATCTATAAAATGTTAACATAAAAACTATAAAATGTTAAAAACATAAAACCTATAACATGTTAAAAACATAAAAACTATAAAATGTTAAAAACAAACTATAAAATGTTAAAAACATCTAAACTATAAAATGTTGAAAACATAAAAATGATAAGATGTTAAAAACTATAAATTGTTCAAAATAAACTACAAAATGTTAAAAACATAAACTATAAAATGTTACAAAAATAAAAACTATCAACCTTAGTCATAGGGGACTCCATCACCCGAAACATAAAGCTTAGCAAACCAGCCACAATTAAGTGCATCCCGGGGGCCCGAGCACCTGACATAGAGGCTAATCTTAGGGAGCTAACTCGCAACAGGCCTAGTAAACACGTACGACAGGCTAATCGCACCACTAGTTATGCGAATATAGTTGTACACGTTGGCTCCAATGACACTAGAATGAGACAGTCAGAGATTACAAAGAGAAACATAGCCAGGACTTGTGATCTCGCTAGAAAGATGTCCAGGCATCGAGTAATTGTCTCTGGCCCCCTGCCTGCGAGAGGCAATGATGAGAGATATAGCAGATTAGTCTCGCTTAACAAGTGGCTGGCTAGCTTCTGTAGACAACAGGGACTAACGTTTATTGATAATTGGCCCTCTTTCTGGGGCAAACCAGGCTTGCTGATGAGGGACGGCCTTCACCCTAACCAGGAAGGCGCCATCATCCTGTCTAAGAATATAGACTACTGTTTAAGTCACATTTGACTAACTACACTAGAGCAAGCCCGGTCACAGGCAATTACAGAGCCTGCTAGTCCGGGTGAGGAGTCAGTTAAGCTAGAACTAGCCAGCGCCAGGCTGGATAATTCCTGTACGCATAGCAATTTTCTTAGAATAACACACAACTCACATAATGTGTTTTCTGTTGTGAATGTGTCCGGGGTAGATATGCATTCTACTGAGGTGGCAAATCATGATGCGTTTAGTCGATCGCAGCATCAAGCAAACAATCTGAAAATTCCCGTCGTATCAATTCCTAGATATGGTCGAAACTATTTAAAGTGCACTACGTATAATAAACGCAACATTATTAATATTTCTACTACGGATAATTTAAACAAAAACTCGTCAAAACAGCCCAATACTTATAATATGGGCTTTTTAAACATAAGATCATTGTCTCCCAAAACGTTATTAGTTAATGAGGTCATTAGAGACAACAATCTTAACGTCATTGGTCTTAGCGAAACCTGGCTCAAACCAGACGAATTTTTTGCGCTAAATGAGGCATCTCCTCCTAACTATACGAATGCGCATATTGCCCGTCCCCTTAAAAGGGGTGGGGGGGTCGCATTAATATACAATGAAAACTTTAACCTTACCCCTAACCTAAATAATAAATACAAATCGTTTGAGGTGCTTACTATGAGGTCTGTCGCACCGCTGCCTCTCGATATGGCTGTTATCTACCGCCCCCCAGGGCCCTACTCGGACTTTATTAATGAATTCTCAGAGTTCGTTGCTGATCTAGTGACGCACGCTGACAATATAATCATAATGGGGGACTTTAATATCCATATGAATACCCCATCGGACCCTCAGTGCGTGGCGCTCCAGACTATAATTGATAGCTGTGGTCTTACACAAATAATAAATGAACCTACGCATCGCAACGGCAATACGATAGATCTAGTGCTGGTCAGGGGTGTCACCACCTCCAAAGTTATGGTACTCCCGTATACTAAAGTAATGTCCGATCATTACCTTATAAAATTCGAAGTTCTGACTCATTGTCAACAAACTAATAATAATAATAACTGCTATAGCAGCCGCAACATTAATGCCGCCACAACGATGACTCTTGCTGACCTACTGCCTTCGGTAATGGCACCATTCCCAAATTATGTCGGCTCTATTGATAACCTCACTAACAACTTTGACAATGCCCTGCGCAAAACCATTGATAGTATAGCACCGCTAAAACAAAAAAGGGCCCCTAAAAGGCGCACCCCATGGTTTACAGAGGAAACCAGAGCTCATAAATTATCATGTAGAAAGTTGGAACGCAAATGGCGCGCGACCAAGCTTGAGGTTTTCCATCAAGCATGGAGTGATAGTTTAATATCGTATAAACGCATGCTTACCTTAGCTAAAGCTAAATATTACTCAAATCTCATCCGCCTCAACAAAAACGACCCTAAATTTTTGTTTAGTACAGTAGCATCGCTAACCCAACAAGGGACTCCTCCCAATAGCTCCACCCACTCGGCAGATGACTTTATGAATTTCTTTAATAAGAAAATTGAACTCATTAAAAAAGAGATTAAAGACAACGCATCCCAGCTACAACTGGGTTCTATGAACACAGATACAACTGTATCTACGACGGATACTGCAATACAAAATAGTCTCTCTCTTTTTGATGAAATAACATTAGAGGAACTATTACAGCGTGTAAGTGGGATAAAACAAACAACATGTTTACTTGACCCACTTCCTGGGAAACTTATCAAGGAGCTTTTTGTATTATTAGGTCCATCAGTGCTAAATATTATAAACTTATCACTTTCCTCTGGCACTGTTCCCCTAGCATTCAAGAAAGCGGTTATTCATCCTCTGCTCAAAAGACCTAACCTTGATCCTGACCTCATGGTAAACTACCGACCGGTGTCCCACCTTCCCTTTATTTCGAAAATCCTCGAAAAAATTGTCGCACAGCAGCTAAATGAACACTTAGTGTCTAACAATCTCTGTGAACCTTTTCAATCCGGTTTCAGGGCAAATCACTCTACGGAGACAGCCCTCGCAAAAATGACTAATGATCTACTGCTGACGATGGATTCTGATGCGTCATCTATGTTGCTGCTTCTTGATCTTAGCGCTGCTTTCGATACCGTCGATCATAATATTTTATTAGAGCGTATCAAAACACGTATTGGTATGTCAGACTTAGCCTTGTCGTGGTTTAACTCTTATCTTACTGACAGGATGCAATGCGTCTCCCATAATAATGTGACCTCTGACTATGTTAAGGTAACGTGCGGAGTTCCTCAGGGTTCGGTTCTTGGCCCTGCACTCTTTAGTATTTACATGCTGCCGCTAGGCGACATCATACGCAAATACGGTGTTAGCTTTCATTGCTATGCTGATGACACCCAACTCTACATGCCCCTAAGGCTGACCAACACGCCGGATTGTAGTCAGCTGGAGGCGTGTCTTAATGAAATTAAACAATGGATGTCCGCTAACTTCTTGCAACTCAACGCCAAGAAAACGGAAATGCTGATTATCGGTCCTGCTAAACACCGACATTTATTTAATAATAGCACCTTAACATTTGACAACCAAACAATTACACAAGGCGAATCAGTAAAGAATCTGGGTATTATCTTCGACCCAACTCTCTCGTTTGAATCACACATTAAGAGTGTTACTAAAACGGCCTTCTTTCATCTCCGTAATATCGCTAAAATTCGTTCTATTTTATCCACTAGCGACGCTGAGATCATTATTCATGCGTTCGTTACGTCTCGTCTCGACTACTGTAACGTATTATTTTCGGGTCTCCCTATGTCTAGCATTAAAAAATTACAGTTGGTACAAAATGCGGCTGCTAGACTTTTGACAAGAACAAGAAAGTTTGATCATATTACGCCTATACTGGCTCACCTGCACTGGCTTCCTGTGCACTTAAGAAGTGACTTTAAGGTTTTACTACTTACGTATAAAATACTACACGGTCTAGCTCCGTCCTATCTTGTCGATTGTATTGTACCATATGTCCCGGCAAGAAATCTGCGTTCAAAGAACTCCGGCTTATTAGTGATTCCCAGAGCCCAAAAAAAGTCTGCGGGCTATAGAGCGTTTTCTATTCGGGCTCCAGTACTATGGAATGCCCTCCCGGTAACAATTAGAGATGCTACCTCAGTAGAAGCATTTAAGTCCCATCTTAAAACTCATTTGTATACTCTAGCCTTTAAATAGCCCCCCTGTTAGACCAGTTGATCTGCCGTTTCTTTTCTTTTCTCCTCTGCTCCCCTTTTCCTTGAGGGGGGGGGGGGCACAGGTCCGGTGGCCATGGATGAAGTGCTGGCTGTCCAGAGTCGGGACCCGGGGTGGACCGCTCGCCTGTGCATCGGCTGGGAACATCTCTACGCTGCTGACCCGTCTCCGCTCGGGATGGTGTCCTGCTGGCCCCACTATGGACTGGACTCTTACTATTATGTTGGATCCACTATGGACTGGACTCTCACAATATTATGTCAGACCCACTCGACATCCATTGCTTTCGGTCTCCCCTAGAGGGGGGGGGTTACCCACATATGCGGTCCTCTCCAAGGTTTCTCATAGTCATTCACATCGACGTCCCACTGGGGTGAGTTTTTCCTTGCCCGTATGTGGGCTTTGTACCGAGGATGTCGTTGTGGCTTGTGCAGCCCTTTGAGACACTTGTGATTTAGGGCTATATAAATAAAGATTGATTGATTGATTGATTGAAATGTTAAAAACAAACTATAAAATGTTAAAAACATAAAAACTGTAAAATGTTAACATGAAAATGATTAAATGTTAAAAACATGAAAACAATAAAATGTTAATAACATAAAAACTATCAAATGTCAAAAACATAAAAGCTCTAAAATGTGAAAAACAAAATGTTAACATCAAAACTACAAAATGTTAAAAACGAACTATAAAATGTTAAAAACGAACTATAAAATTTTAAAAACATAAAAAACTATAAAATGTTAAAGATATAAAATGTTAAAAACATAAAAAATATAAAATGTTCAAAACAAATGGTAAAAACTATAAAATGTTAAAAAAAATAAAAACTATCAAATGTTAAAAACAAAAACTGTAAAATGTTAAAAACATGAAAACTATCAAATGTTAAAAACATAAATTACAAAATGTTAAAACGCCGTCCGCTCCACACGCTGTAAGTCTTTGCTGTAGTCCAGCATTCTGTGTTTGTTTACTTTGCGGCCAGTTCAGTTTTAGTTTTGCATAGCCATCCCTAAGCATCAATGCCTTTTCTTAGCGGCACTCTCCTTTTGTTTATTTTTATATAATGCCCATTCATTGTCAATGCGGAGAAAGTTCCAGGAATTTGGGGAAATAGAAAACATGTTTTGCGTTTGATATAGTAGTGTGGGTGGATGGTTGAAATGTGGGAATCGGGTGTCCATCCATCCATTTTCTACCGCTTATTCCCTTCGGGGTCGCGGGGGGCACTGGAGCCTATCTCAGCTACAATCAGGCGGAAGGCGGTGTACACCCTGGACAAGTCGCTGTGTAATCTATAAAATGTTAACATAAAAACTATAAAATGTTAAAAACATAAAACCTATAAAATGTTAAAAACATAAAAACTATAAAATGATAAAAACAAACTATAAAATGTTGAAAACATAACTATAAGATGTTAAAAACTATAAAATGTTAAAAACAAACTACAAAATGTTAAAAACATAAACTATAAAATGTTACAAAAATAAAAACTATCAAATGTTAAAAACAAACTATTAAATGTTAAAAACATGAAAACAATAAAATGTTAACATAAAAACAATAAAATGTTAATAACATAAAAACGATCAAATGTCAAAAACATAAAAGCTATGAAATGTGAAAAACATGAAAACAAAATTTTAATAACATAAAAACTACAAAATGTTAAAAACGAACTATAAAATGTTAAAAAAAAACCTACAAAATGTTTAAAACATAAAAACTATAAAATGCTAAAGATATAAAATGTTGAAAACGTAAAAAATATAAAATGTTAAAAACAAACTATAAAATGGTAAAAACTATAAACTGTTAAAAAAAATTAAAACTATCAAATGTTAAAAACAAAAACTGTAAATTGTTAAAAACATGAAAACTATTAAATGTTAAAAACATAAATTACAGAATGTTGAAAACATAAACTATATAATGTTAAAAAAAAATATAAGCATGCTAGCTTTTTAGCTAATTTAATTAATTAATTTCATTTGAAAAAATCCTGAGACACACCACCAGCAGAAAACATGAAAAAAAATGAAACTCAGCAGCCGATATTGACAGTAAAAAGTCGTTCTGGCAATTTTTGGATATGACTTTAAAGCATAACCAAGCATGCATCACTATAGCTCTTGTCTCAAAGTAGGTGTACTGTCACCACCTGTCACATCACACCCTGACTTATTTGGACTTTTTTGCTGTTTTCCTGTGTGCAGTGTTTTAGTTCTTGTCTTGCGCTCCTATTTTGTTGTTGATTGTCATGTCATGTACGGATGTACTTTGTGGACGCCGTCCGCTCCACACGCTGTAAGTCTTTGCTGTAGTCCAGCATTCTGTGTTTGTTTACTTTGCGGCCAGTTCAGTTTTAGTTTTGCATAGCCATCCCTAAGCATCAATGCCTTTTCTTAGCGGCACTCTCCTTTTGTTTATTTTTGGTTTAAGCATTAGACACCTTTTCACCTGCAAATCATCGTCGTCGTTCCCGACATCTACAAAGCAATTAGCTACCTGCTGCCACCTACTGATATGGAAAAGTATTACATGGTTACTCTACCGAGCTCTAGACAGCACAACCTGCACAATAACTAAATATTGTACAGGTTTTGAAGGTGAAAACTACAAAAATGTCCCCGACATCCTGTGATTTATCAGTCTGTGGTGCTCAGTGGAAAAAGATTTTGCACCCTTGGTTTACGCAGACGAGTGATCCCAACGTGTTTTCTCAGGTGGACTACAAAGCCGACGAATGGCTGATGAAGAACATGGACCCCTTGAACGACAACGTGGCCACGCTGCTGCACCAGTCCACGGACAAGTTTGTGTCTGAACTCTGGAAAGACGGTGAGATGCCTGAGCGACGTCTGTTAGACTCGTTCGCAGGGGAAGGAAATGAAAGGAAGAATGTGAAAGACGATGAAAGAGGAAATGGATCACATTTAAAGGACCGTGATAGAAAAATATGGGGAAGAAAAGTGAGCAGAATAGCCAAAAATTCTACTTGAGTAATTATTTTAGACTGATGTGACTCAAGGAGAAGTAAAAAGTTGACATTCAAAAAACTACTCGAGTATTCAGTGAAAGAACTACTAAAGTAGTGATTTATTTAGTAACTAGAATTTGCAATTCTGGTAGGCAGGGCCGGCCCGTGGCATAGGCCGTATAGGCAAATGCTAAGGGCGCCGTCCAACAGGGGGCGCCACGCCAGTGCCACAAATGTTGGAGAAAAAAAAAAAAAAAAAAAAAAAAAGTTGGTACTATTATTTCTAAATACAAAAAATAATCCCACTTTAATTAAAATGCAAAGTAAAGCCTATTTAATAGAAATATTATTTGTTACAACATTACGCCCCGCCCCCCCGCACGGTGCGCCCCCTCCCTTCCCGTATCATGACTCTTTTTGGACGTCACCACATCAAAAAATCAACACAAGATGTCAAAACGGCCAAAACTGTCAGGTGCCCAGGGAAGAAAAAAGAGAAAAGAAGAGGAGTAGAAACGAGAAAAGACAGAGGTAGCAGGTAGGTAACGTTAGCCTACATGAAATTATTTGTCTGTTACAGAATGTGATAGTAACCTGGCTTTTTAGCATTAAGCTAATGTTACATGATTCGGCAATTGCTAATCAATAAATAGCTAGTTCTGTTTTAACGTCGGGTTAATATTGTGGAGGGGGCCAAATTGTTATGGAAAATAATAATGTAACGTTAGGTAATTACAGTACTCCCACCTTACATTCCTCAGGGACATTTGTATTAAATCTTTTAAGCAGGTGTTTTTTGTTTACATTGTTATTGCCTTCTGGTTAGCTAATGTTTGCCCTGCAGGTAATAGTCACTTTTCCACCCCTTTATATATTAGGTATAGATGTAAGTAAAAAAAAAAAGGTCAAAGACAAAGCTATTCGGTTTCTTGTGAGTATATACACTTCACTGCCGATGTGGGGGGGCGCCACCTAAAATCTTGCCTAGGGCGCCAGATTGGTTAGGGCCGGGCCTGCTGGTAGGAACTGCGTGTGGATGCCCGATGTGTGTCCAACTGAAATGCTTGAATGTCCAGGGTGAATGGAGTGTGTGGATGTTGGAACTGTTGGAATCCGGTGAGAAATGTGGGCTATGTAGAGGTATTGCCCATTCATTATCAAAAGGGGGGAATGCCTGGTAATTCCGGGTTATCAGGGAATTTTCATAACTAAGAAACATGCTGGCTTGAATATCCAGAATGAGTGGAGTGTGTGGATGTTGGAACTGTTGGAATCCGGTGAGAAATGTGGCATATGGAGAGGTCTGTGTATTGCCCATTCATTATCAATAGGGGGGAATGCCTGGTAATTCCAGGCAATCAGGGAATTTTCAGAACCAAGAAACATGCTGGCTTGAATGTCCAGGGTGAGTGGAGTGTGTGGATGTTGGAACTGTTCAAATCGGTTGAGAAATGTGGGATATGGAGAGGTCTGTGTATTGCCCATTCATTGTCAATGGGGACAAAATTCCGGGAAAACCGGGAATTTTGGGAAATAGAAAACATGTTTTGCGTGCGATATATGGGAAGAGTAGTGTGGGTGGATGGTTAAAAGGTTGGAATTGGGTGTAAAAATGCCGCAACATTTCGGGAATTTAGGGCATTTTAAAAATATGAATAAGTCCCTTTCTTTGAATGGGAATTTCCTGGAAATTTGGGGATTTCTGGAAAACCGTGATTTGTTTTTAAATATTGATATTTGTCTTGGAGTTTTTGGAATCAGTTGAAAAATGTTGACGTAGTAACAGTTTGAGTTGAGAATGGGTATTTCGGAATTTCTGGAAAACCGGGAATTTTGTACAAAACAAGGAGCAATTTGTTCTCCCAACTTTTGAAGGTGGAATGGTCAAAAACGGTTGACAAATGTGGACTGTGAAAACTTTCCAGGAAGAGGTGAAAATATGGCTTTGGAAAACTGGGATCTCTGGGAATTCCTGGAATTTGTTTAAACTTTGAAAATGGTAGTTTGATTGTCCAGGGTGAGTGGAGTGTGTGGATGGTTAAAAGGTTGGAATTGGGAGTAAAAATGGCACCACATTTCGAGAATTTAGGGCATTTAAAAAATATGAATAAGTCCATTTATTTGAATGGGAATTTCCTGGAAATTTGGGAATTTCTGGAAAACCGTGATTTGTTTTTAAATATTGATATTTGTCTTGGAGTTTATGGAATCGGTTGAAAAATGTTGACGTAGTAACAGTTTGAGTTGAGAATGGGTATTTCGGAATTTCTGGAAAACCGGGAATTTTGTACAAAACAAGGAGCAATTTGTTCTCCCAACTTTTGAAGGTGGAATGGTCAAAAACGGTTGAAAAATGTGGACTGTGAAAACTTTCCAGGAAGAGGTGAAAATATGGCTTTGGAAAACTGGGATCTCTGGGAATTCCTGGAATTTGTTTAAACTTTGAAAATGGTAGTTTGATTGTCCAGGGTGAGTGGAGTGTGTGGATTCAAATCAGATGAGAAATGTGGGCTATGCAGTAGATTATATAATGCCCATTCATTGTCAATGGGGAGAAAATTCCTGGAAAACCGGGAATTTGGGGAAATAGAAAACATGTTTTGCGTTCGATATATTGCGTAGAAAATGGATGGACGGATATTGGAAGAGTAGTGTGGGGGGATGGTTGAAAGGTCGGAATCAGGTGTAATCTATAAAATGTTAACATAAAAACATAAACTAAAAAATGTTAAAAACAAACCATAAAATGTTAACATAAAAACTATAAAATGTTGAAAACATAAAAACTATAAAATGTTAATAACATAAAAACTATAAAATGTTAATAAACTATAAAATGTTAGAAACATAATCTATACAATTTTTAAAACAATCTATAAAATGTTAAAAACATAAAAACTATAAAATGTTAATAAACTATAAAGTGTTAAAAACATAATCTATAAAATTTTAAAAACTATCTATAAAATGTTAAAAACATAAAAACTATAAAATGTTAAAAACATAATCTATAGAATGTTAAAAACATAAAAAATATAAAATGTTAATAACAAACTATAAAATGTTAAAAACATAATCTATACAATGTTAAAAACAAACTATAAAATGTTAAAAACAAACTATAAAATGTTAAAAACAAACTATAAAATGTCAACATAAAAACGATAAATAAAATGTCAACATAAAAACTATAAAATGTTAAAAACATAAAAACTATAAAATGTTAAACTATAAAATGTTAAAATAATCAAAACTATAAAATGTTAAAATCATTAAAAATATAAAATGTTAAAAACATTATCTATAAACATAAAAAATATAAAATGTTAAAATCATCAAAAATGTAAAATGTTAAAAACATTATCTATAAACATAAAAAATATAAAATGTTAAAAAACAATAAAATGTTAAACACAATCTATAAAATGTTGAAAACTATAAAATGTTAATAACAAACTATACAATGTTAAAAACATAATCTATAAAATGTTAAAAACATAAAAACTATAAAATGTTAATAACAAACTATAAAATGTTAAAAACATGATCTATAAAATGTTTTAAAAAATATATAAAATGTTAACATAAACACTATAAAATGTTAAAAAACATAATCTATAAAATGTTAAAAACAATCTTTAAAATGTTAAAAACATCAAATCTATAAAATTTAAAAAACTATAAAACGTTAAAATCATCAAAACTATAAAACGTTAAAATCATCAAAACTATAAAATGTTAAAAACATCAAAACTATAAAATGTTTAATTATAAAATGTTAAAATCATCAAAACTATAAAAAGTTAAAATCATTAAAACTATAAAATGTTAAAAACATAAAAACTATAAAATGTTAAAATCATCAAAACTATAAAATGTTAAAAACATAAAAACTATAAAATGTTAAAATCATTAAAACTATAAAATGTTAAAAACAAACTATAAGATGTTAAAAACTTAAAAACTATAAAATGTAAAAACATAATCTATATAATGTTAAAAACTAACTATGAAATGTTAAAAACAAAAACTATAAAATGTTAAAAACAATCTATAAAATGTTAAAAACAAACTATAAAATGTTAAAAACATAAAAAATATAAAATGTTAAAAACATAATCTATAAAATGTTAAAAACAAACTATGAAATGTTAATAACAAACTATAAAATGTTAAAAACATAATCTATAAAATGTTTTAAAAAATATATAAAATGTTAACATAAAAATTACAAAATGTTAAAAACATAATCTATAAAATGTTAAAAACAATCTTTAAAATGTTAAAAACATAAAATCTATAAAATGTTAAAAACTATAAAACTATAAAATGTTTAATTATGAAATGTTAAAATCATCAAAACTATAAAATGTTAAAATCATCAAAACTAAACATGTTAAAATCATCAAAACCATAAAATGTTAAATCATCAAAACTATAAAATGTTAAAAACATAAAAACTATAAAATGTTAAAATCATTAAAACTATAAAATGTTAAAAACAAACTATATGTTAAAAACTTAAAAACTATAAAATGTAAAAACATAATCTATATAATGTTAAAAACTAACTATGAAATGTTAAAAACAAAAACTATAAAATGTTAAAAACAATCTATAAAATGTTAAAAACAAACTATAAAATGTTAAAAACATAAAAAATATAAAATGTTAAAAACATAATCTATAAAATGTTAAAAACAAACTATAAAATGTTAAAAACATAAAAAAATATAAAATGTTAAAAACATAATCTATAAAATGTTAAAAACCAACTATAAAATGTTAAAATCATAAAAACCATAAAACGTTAAAACAACATCTATAGAATGTTAAAAACCTAAAATCAACTTAAAAACTGTAACGGCACCAACAAAAAATGTTCCAGCACATTTTCAGAGAAAAGGTTCACATAAGTGTGTTAGCAAGTGTGTTAGCAAGTGTGTTAGGACAGCTGATGGTCTGAGAGGAGTTTTCATCACCATGGCAACAGCAGATCTGCTCACATGAATGAAACAATATCATGTGAAATGTGTACGGTATAAAAATGTAAGTGGTAACACTTGTGCTCATTAGTGGACAGAATCGTGGGCCTGGACCAAGTGGCCGGCATGACCGAGACGGCGTTCGGCGCGGCCTACAAGACCAAGAAGGGCATGTTCCGCACCGTGGGCCAGCTGTACAAGGAGCAGCTGTCCAAACTCATGGCCACCCTCAGGAACACCAACCCCAACTTTGTGCGCTGCATCATCCCCAACCACGACAAGCGGGTAAGCGGAACAACTGCCACTTGCTAGTTTTGCTGTGGCGTGGAAGCGCCCTGCATTGTGCTGACAACTCGGTGGAGCCTGTTTTGATACATACACTTTAAAAAATGCTGGGTTATTTTGGTAACCCAATTTATGGGTCGCTAGTGTTAGGTTCAATTTTGGAGTTATTTTTATGAAGAGCAACCCATTTTTTGTGTTATAAGGGAAGCATTTTAACTCAATTTCTGGGTTTTCAAAATTATGACCCATTTTTGGGTTGTTTTCCAATGAATAACCCCTTTTTTGGGTAAGAGGCTTTTTTTTTTTTTTTTACCAAAAGTTACCTTTTTCGTGAACCGATTCTCTGATATGTGAACATTCTTAACCTCACTTGTCAAAAACTTGATTTCCTTGTAAAGGCAGATCATTTACATTTAAGCTATTTTAAACTTTGAAAATGGTAGTTTGATTGTCCAGGGTGAGTGGAGTGTGTGGATTCAAACCGGATGAGAAATATGGGCTATGCAGTAGATTATATAATGCCCATTCATTGTCAATGGGGAGAAAATTCCTGGAAAACCGGGAATTTGGGGAAATAGAAAACATGTTTTGCGTTCGATATATTGCGTAGAAAATGGATGGATGGATATTGGAAGAGTAGTGTGGGGGGATGGTTGAAAGGTCGGAATCAGGTGTAATCTATAAAATGTTAACATAAAAACATAAACAATAAAATGTTAAAAACAATCTATAAAATGTTAACATAAAAACTATAAAATGTTAAAAACAAAAACTATAAAATGTTAAAAACATAAAAACTATAAAATGTTAATAACATAAAAACTATGAAATGTTAATAATCTATAAAATGTTAAAAACAATCTATAAAATTTTAAAAACAATTTATAAAATGTTAAAAACATAGAAACTATAAAATGTTAATAAACTATAAAGTGTTCAAAACATAATATATAACATTTTAAAAACAATCTATAAAATGTTAAAAACATAAAAACTATAAAATGTTAAAAACATAATCTATAAAATGTTAAAAACATAAAAAATATAAAATGTTAATAACTATAAAATGTTAAAAACATAATCTATAAAATGTTAAAAACAAACTATAAAATGTTAAAAACATAATCTATAAAATGTTAAAAACAAACTATAAAATGTTAAAAACAAACTATAAAATGTCAACATAAAAACTATAAAATGTTAAAAACATAAAAACTATAAAATGTTAAACTATAAAATGTTAAAATCATCAAAACTATAAAATGTTAAAATCATCAAAAATATAAAATGTTAAAAACATTATCTATAAACATAAGAAATATAAAATGTTAAAAACAAACAATAAAATGTTAAACACAATCTATAAAATGTTGAAAACTATAAAATGTTAATAACAAACTATACAAAGTTAAAAACATAATCTATAAAATGTTAAAAACATAAAAACTATAAAATGTTAAAAACATAAAAACTATAAAATGTTAACATAAAAACTATAAAATGTTAATAAACTATAAAATGTTAGAAACATAATCTATAACATTTTAAAAACAATCTATAAAATTTGAAAAACAATTTATAAAATGTTAAAAACATAAAAACTATAAAATGTTAATAAACTATAAAGTGTTCAAAACATAATATACAACATTTTAAAAACAATCTATAAAATGTTAACATAAAAACTATAAAATGTTAAAAACATTATCTATAAAATGTTAAAAACATAAAAAATATAAAATGTTATTAACAAACTATAAAATGTTAAAAACATAATCTATAAAATGTTAAAAACAAACTATAAGATGTTAAAAACAAACTATAAAATGTCAACATAAAAACTATAAAATGTTAAAAACATAAAAACTATAAAATGTTAAACTATAAAATGTTAAAATCATCAAAACTATAAAATGTTAAAATCATCAAAAATATAAAATGTTAAAAACATTATCTATAAACATAAAAAATATAAAATGTTAAAAACAAACAATAAAATGTTAAAAACAATCTATAAAATGTTAACATAAAAACTATAAAATGTTAAAAACATAATCTATAAAATGTTAAAAACATAAAAAATATAAAATGTTAACAAACTATAAAATGTTAAAAACATAATCTATAAAATGTTAAAAACAAACTATAAAATGTTAAAAACAAACTATAAAATGTCAACATAAAAACTATAAAATGTTAAAAACATAAAAACTATAAAATGTTAAACTATAAAATGTTAAAATCATCAAAACTATAAAATGTTAAAATCATCAAAAATATAAAATGTTAAAAACATTATCTATAAACATAAAAAATATAAAATGTTAAAAACAAACAATAAAATGTTAAACACAATCTATAAAATGTTGAAAACTATAAAATGTTAATAACAAACTATACAATGTTAAAACATAATCTATAAAATGTTAAAAACATAAAAACTATAAAATGTTAATAACAAACTATAAAATGTTAAAAACATAATCTATAAAATGTTTTTAAAAATATATAAAATGTTAACATAAAAACTATAAAATGTTAAAACACATAATCTATAAAATGTTAAAAACATAATCTATAAAATGTTAAAAACAAACTATAAAATGTTAAAAATATAATCTATAAAATGTTAAAAACAAACTATAAAATGTTAAAAACAAACTATAAAATGTCAACATAAAAACTATAAAATGTTAAAAACATAAAAACTATAAAATGTTAAACTATAAAATGTTAAAATCATCAAAACTATAAAATGTTAAAATCATCAAAAATATAAAATGTTAAAAACATTATCTATAAACATAAAAAATATAAAATGTTAAAAACAAACAATAAAATGTTAAACACAATCTATAAAATGTTGAAAACTATAAAATGTTAATAACAAACTATACAAAGTTAAAAACATAATCTATAAAATGTTAAAAACATAAAAACTATAAAATGTTAAAAACATAAAAACTATAAAATGTTAACATAAAAACTATAAAATGTTAATAAACTATAAAATGTTAGAAACATAATCTATAAAATTTTAAAAACAATCTATAAAATTTGAAAAACAATTTATAAAATGTTAAAAACATAAAAACTATAAAATGTTAATAAACTATAAAGTGTTCAAAACATAATATACAACATTTTAAAAACAATCTATAAAATGTTAACATAAAAACTATAAAATGTTAAAAACATTATCTATAAAATGTTAAAAACATAAAAAATATAAAATGTTATTAACAAACTATAAAATGTTAAAAACATAATCTATAAAATGTTAAAAACAAACTATAAGATGTTAAAACCCAACTATAAAATGTCAACATAAAAACTATAAAATGTCAACATAAAAACTATAAAATGTTAAAAACATAAAAATATAAAATGTTAAACTATAAAATGTTAAAATCATCAAAACTATAAAATGTTAAAATCATCAAAAATATAAAATGTTAAAAACATTATCTATAAACATAAAAAATATAAAATGTTAAAAACAAACAATAAAATGTTAAACACAATCTATAAAATGTTGAAAACTATAAAATGTTAATAACATTGACGATTGAAGATTGAC
Source organism: Nerophis lumbriciformis (assembly GCF_033978685.3). Classification (NCBI taxonomy): domain Eukaryota; kingdom Metazoa; phylum Chordata; class Actinopteri; order Syngnathiformes; family Syngnathidae; genus Nerophis; species Nerophis lumbriciformis. The sequence goes on along the minus strand of NC_084569.2, from coordinate 41,614,436 downwards.
GAACTCATTAAGTAGACGATATGGCTGAAAACTTTTAAATTACTATTGATATTTTTTTATGACCTAAGGAAAATAAGGACCAGGAGAAAAATATGTTAAATGTAAATATTTTCACTTAAAACGCAGAAAGGAAACGTCAACACAAAAAATGGAAAACAATGTCAACAAAATAGTAAAATCACATTAAACACTTAACAATAAGATCTTAAAATGAAGGAATATGTAAGAAATGCTTCATAAAATAGTGCAAAGTGTGAAAATATAAACAGAGAAACCTGAGAAGAACTATTTTCTGCCAGGAAATAACGGCTGTGTAACATTAATTTGCCCTGTTGTTCTTCGTTAACTATGGAAAGGAATTTTTGTTATGCAGTAATTGTTTAAATATTATTAATATAGTGGTTGATTTTCTATGACTTACGGAAAATATATTTTATTTGAAATGTAACGTTCCTCTGATTATAATCAATCCCCTCATCTATCAAGGCAGAAACGAAATGTCAACACAAACATGGAAAACAAACAATGTCAACAAAATAGTAAAATCACATTAAACACTTAACAATAAGCTCTTAAAAATAAGGAATATGTAAGAATTGCTTCATAAAATAGTGCAAAGTGTGAAAATGTGAACATAGAGAAACCTGAGAAGAACTATTTTCTGCAGGTTTAGTGCCAGGAAATAACAGCTGTGTAACATGAATTTTCCCTGTTATTCTTATTTAACTATGGAAAGGAATTTTTGTTATGCAGTAATTGTTTAAATATTATTAATATATTGGTCGATGTTGATAATTAGCGACATTTTTTATGACTTACGGAAAATATATTTTATTAGTAATGTAACCTTCCTGTGATTATAATCCCCTCATCTATCAAGGCAGAAAGAAACATCAATACAAACATGGAAAACAAACAATATCAACAAAATAGTAAAATCACATTGAACACTTAACAATAAGATCTTAAAATGAAGGAATATGTAAGAAATGCTTCATAAAATAGTGCAAAGTGTGAAAAAGTAAACATAGAGAAACCTGAGAAGAACTATTTTCTGCAGGTTTAGGGCCAGGAAATAACGGCTGTGTAACATGAATTCGCCCTGTTATTCTTATTTAACTATGGAAAGGAATTTTTGTTATGCAGTAATTGTTTAAATATTATTAATATATCGGTCGATGTCGATAATTGGCGACATTTTTTTATGACTTACGGAATATATATATATATATATATATATATATATATATATATATATATATATATATATATATATATATATATATATATATATATATATATATATATATATATATATATTTATATACAGGTAAAAGCCAGTAAATTAGAATATTTTGAAAAACTTGATTTATTTCAGTAATTGCATTCAAAAGGTGTAACTTGTACATTATATTTATTCATTGCACACAGACTGATGCATTCAAATGTTTATTTCATTTAATTTTGATGATTTGAAGTGGCAACAAATGAAAATCCAAAATTCCGTGTGTCACAAAATTAGAATATTACTTAAGGCTAATACAAAAAAGGGATTTTTAGAAATGTTGGCCAACTGAAAAGTATGAAAATGAAAAATATGAGCATGTACAATACTCAATACTTGGTTGGAGCTCCTTTTGCCTCAATTACTGCGTTAATGCGGCGTGGCATGGAGTCGATGAGTTTCTGGCACTGCTCAGGTGTTATGAGAGCCCAGGTTGCTCTGATAGTGGCCTTCAACTCTTCTGCGTTTTTGGGTCTGGCATTCTGCATCTTCCTTTTCACAATACCCCACAGATTTTCTATGGGGCTAAGGTCAGGGGAGTTGGCGGGCCAATTTAGAACAGAAATACCATGGTCCGTAAACCAGGCACGGGTAGATTTTTCGCTGTGTGCAGGCGCCAAGTCCTGTTGGAACTTGAAATCTCCATCTCCATAGAGCAGGTCAGCAGCAGGAAGCATGAAGTGCTCTAAAACTTGCTGGTAGACGGCTGCGTTGACCCTGGATCTCAGGAAACAGAGTGGACCGACACCAGCAGATGACATGGCACCCCAAACCATCACTGATGGTGGAAACTTTACACTAGACTTCAGGCAACGTGGATCCTGTGCCTCTCCTGTCTTCCTCCAGACTCTGGGACCTCGATTTCCAAAGGAAATGCAACATTTGCATGGTTGGGTGATGGTTTGGGGTGCCATGTCATCTGCTGGTGTCGGTCCACTCTGTTTCCTGAGATCCAGGGTCAACGCAGCCGTCTACCAGCAAGTTTTAGAGCACTTCATGCTTCCTGCTGCTGACCTGCTCTATGGAGATGGAGATTTCAAGTTCCAACAGGACTTGGCGCTTGCACACAGCGCAAAATCTACCCGTGCCTGGTTTACGGACCATGGTATTTCTGTTCTAAATTGGCCCGCCAACTCCCCTGACCTTAGCCCCATAGAAAATCTGTGGGGTATTGTGAAAAGGAAGATGCAGAATGCCAGACCCAAAAACGCAGAAGAGTTGAAGGCCACTATCAGAGCAACCTGGGCTCTCATAACACCTGAGCAGTGCCAGAAACTCATCGACTCCATGCCACGCCGCATTAACGCAGTAATTGAGGCAAAAGGAGCTCCAACCAAGTATTGAGTATTGTACATGCTCATATTTTTCATTTTCATACTTTTCAGTTGGCCAACATTTCTAAAAATCCCTTTTTTGTATTAGCCTTAAGTAATATTCTAATTTTGTGACACACGGAATTTTGGATTTTCATTTGTTGCCACTTCAAATCATCAAAATTAAATGAAATAAACATTTCAATGCATCAGTCTGTGTGCAATGAATAAATATAATGTACAAGTTACACCTTTTGAATGCAATTACTGAAATAAATCAAGTTTTTCAAAATATTCTAATTTACTGGCTTTTACCTGTGTATATATATTTATATATGTATGTATATATATGTATGTATCTATATATGTATGTATATATATATATATATATATATATATATATATATATATATATATATATATATATATATATTTATATATGTATGTATATATATGTATGTATCTATATATGTATGTATCTATATATGTGTATGTATATATATATGTATATATGTATCTATATATATATTTATATATGTATGTATATATATGTATGTATCTATATATGTATGTATCTATATATGTGTATGTATATATATATGTATATATGTATCTATATATATATTAGAGATGCGCGGTTTGCGGACACAACCGCGGAGTCCGCGGAGTCCGCGGATTATCCGCGGATTATCCGCGGGTCGGGCGGTTGAAATTAAAAAAAATTAGATTTTATCCGCGGGTCGGGTCGGGCGGTTGAAATAAAAAAAAATTAGATTTTAAATAGATTCAGGCGGGTGGCAGTTAAACCAATTGGTAAATATATATACATAGTTAAATGTTGTTACCCACATACGAAAAACGAGCAGGCACCTGCAGCATATGCCACAACAGAAGAAGAAAAAAAAAGAGATGGCAACGCCGGCAGCAAACGTGGTACGCGACAAACTAAAAAAGGGAATACTAAAGACCAGGGGAAAAAAAGGCCAGAAAAGTTCAGCGTGGACTCGTTTTTATGAGGTTGTAAATCAGGATGATAGTAATGCTGGCTACGTGATTTGCAAGAGCTGCGACGCTGTTTATGTCTACGACAGTCACAAAACCGGGACATCTAACATGGTGCATCACATTTGTGCAAAACCCCGAACCTCCACAAACACCCTGAGCATGAGCAGTTTCGTCCGCCGTGATCCCAGAAGAGTGCCACAGGATGTTAAAACAAGATAGAACGCAGCTGCCTGCAGCAGTTTGAGTGGCGCGAGCGCGCTTGGAGGTGCGCTCAGCGCGGCTCCCAGATGATTGCGCACTGTTGTGCGTCTGGGCCGTGACAGCGTGGCACGCATTGAATGTCTCTGCAACATTGGATCAGTCTCCTTTCTTTAACAGGCAAAAGCTTTCTAACCTCACTAATGCCTTGCATCGTCTATATTAGATATATAACAACGGGCGGGTGGCGGATGGCGGGCGGGTGTGGTTTTGATTAAATGTTAGTTCGGGTGGATGGCGGATGGTTGACGACTTTTGTGATGCGGTTGCGGATGAAATAATTGCCTATCCGCGCATCTCTAATATATATATATATATATATATATATATATATATATATATGTATGTATATATATGTATGTATCTATATATGTGTATATATATATATGTATATATATATATATATATGTATGTATATATATATATATATATGTATATATATATATATATATATATATATATATATATATATATATATATATATTATTTCTTATTACTTATTATTTCCTTCTTTTGGTTTGTCTCACGTCCCCCAGGCCGGCAAACTGGACCCCCACCTGGTTCTGGACCAGCTGAGATGTAACGGCGTCTTGGAAGGCATCAGAATCTGCAGGCAGGGCTTTCCCAACCGCATCGTCTTCCAGGAGTTCAGACAGAGGTAAGAGACTTCTAGCAGCCTCGATACTGAAATATCCATACCAGATCTTTAACCTCTGATATGGATACTCAAGTTAAAATATCGATACTTTAGTTCAGGAGTGTCCAAAGTAGTGATGGGTCGGTCAAGAAGGAGAGCCGGATCAGAGCCGGTTCTTTAGGAGTGAACGATGGGAGCCGGCTTTTTTTTTTAGGTGCTACAACCTCACCTGGATGCTATTTTTTTTTTGTATTTTACACATTTTAAGTTATATTTTGTAGAGCGATGCTTAGTCCCCAAATTCAAATGTTTTTTTTAATTTAAAATGTATTTCTATATACAAAAGCCAAAAGCAGTGAAGTTGTCAGGTTGTGTAAATGGTAAATAAAAAGAGAATACAACAAATCCTTTTCAACTTATATTCAATTGAATAGACTGCAAAGACAAGATATTTCATGTTCACACTGACAAACTTTCTTAGTTTTTGCAAACAATCATGAACTTAGAATTTAATGGCAGCAACACATTGCAAAAAAGGCATTTTTACCAGTGTGTTACATGGCCTTTCCTTTTAACAACACTCAGTAAAGGTTTGGGAACTGAGGAGACACATTTTTGAAGTGGAATTCTTTCCCATTCTTGCTTGATGTACAGCTTAAGTTGTTCAACAGTCTCCCTTCTCATATTTTAGCCTTCACACATTTTCAATGTCTGGACTACAGGCAGGCCAGTCTAGTACCCGCACTCTTTTACTATGAAGCCACGCTGTTGTAACACCTGGCATGGCATTGTCTTGCTGAAATAAGCAGGGGCGTCCATGATAACAACATATGTTGCTCCAAAAGCTGTATGTACCTTTCAGCATTAATGGTGCCTTCACAGATGTGTAAGTTACCCATGTCTTGGCCACTAATACACCCCCATACCATCACACATGCTGACTTTTACACTTTCACCCTAGAACCGTCCGGGTGGTTCTTTTTCTCTTAGGTCTGGAAGACACAACGTCCACAGTTTCCAAAAACAATTTGAAATGTGGACTCGTCAGACCACAGAACACTTTTCCACTTTGCATCAGTCCATCTTAGATGAGCTCGGGCCCATCGAATCGTTTCTGGGTGTTGTTGATAAATGGCTTTGGCTATGCATAGTAGAGTTTTAACTTGCACTTACAGATGTGGCGACCAACTGTAGTTACTGACAGTGGTTTTCTGAAGTGTTCCTGAGCCTATGTGGTGATATCCTTTACACACTGATGTGGCTTTTTCATGCAGTACAGCCTGAGGGATCCAAGGTGTGTAATATCATGGCTTACGTGCAGTGATTTCTCCAGATTCTCTGAACCTTTTGATGATATTACGGAGCGTAGATGGTGAAATCCCTAAATTCCTTGCTTGAGAAATGTTGTTCTTAAACAATTTGCTCAGGCATTTGTTGACAAAGTGGTGACCCTCGCCCCGTCCTTGTTTGTGAATGACTGAGCATTTCATGGAAGCTGCTTTTATACCCAATCATGGCACCCACCTGTTCCCAATTAGCCTGTTCACCCGTGGGATGTTCCAAATAAGTCTTTGATGAGCATTCCTCAACTTTCTCACTCTTTTTTGCCACTTGTGCCAGCTTTTTTGAAACATGTTGCAGGCGTCAAATTCCAAATGAGCTAATATTTGCAAAAAAAGAAGAAAGTTTCTCAGTGTGAACATGAAATATCTTGTCTTTGCAGTCTATTCAATTGAATATAAGTTGAAAAGGATTTGTTGTATTCTCTTTTTATTTACCATTTACACAACGTGACAACTTCACTGCTTTTGGCTTTTGTTATGTTGTGTTTTGTTTATTAATAAAACCACATGAATACAATATATTTTTTTTGCATTGGTTATTCATTTTACACATCATTTGGTAAAAAATCTGAGGAGCCACTTGGGAGACAAAAGAGCCGTCTCTCCATACTTTGCGGCGCTGTACAGTATGGGCCTGCGGCGCCGCCCATACACAGTTTGGGCCTGCGGAGCCGCACAGTACAGGTAAAAGCCAGTAAATTAGAATATTTTGAAAAACTTGATTTATTTCAGTAATTGCATTCAAAAGGTGTAACTTGTACATTATATTTATTCATTGCACACAGACTGATGCATTCAAATGTTTATTTCATTTAATTTTGAGGATTTGAAGTGGCAACAAATGAAAATCTAAAATTCCGTGTGTCACAAAATTAGAATATTACTTAAGGCTAATACAAAAAAGGGATTTTTTAGAAATGTTGGCCAACTGAAAAGTATGAAAATGAAAAATATGAGCATGTACAATACTCAATACTTGGTTGGAGCTCCTTTTGCCTCAATTACTGCGTTAATGCGGCGTGGCATGGAGTCGATGAGTTTCTGGCACTGCTCAGGTGTTATGAGAGCCCAGGTTGCTCTGATAGTGGCCTTCAACTCTTCTGCGTTTTTGGCTCTGGCATTCTGCATCTTCCTTTTCACAATACCCCACAGATTTTCTATGGGGCTAAGGTCAGGGGAGTTGGCGGGCCAATTTAGAACAGAAATACCATGGTCCGTAAACCAGGCACGGGTAGATTTTGCGCTGTGTGCAGGCGCCAAGTCCTGTTGACCCTGGATCTCAGGAAACAGAGTGGACCGACACCAGCAGATGACATGGCACCCCAAACCATCACCCAACCATGCAAATTTTGCATTTCCTTTGGAAATCGAGGTCCCAGAGTCTGGAGGAAGACAGGAGAGGCACAGGATCCACGTTGCCTGAAGTCTAGTGTAAAGTTTCCACCATCAGTGATGGTTTGGGGTGCCATGTCATCTGCTGGTGTCGGTCCACTCTGTTTCCTGAGATCCAGGGTCAACGCAGCCGTCTACCAGCAAGTTTTAGAGCACTTCATGCTTCCTGCTGCTGACCTGCTCTATGGAGATGGAGATTTCAAGTTCCAACAGGACTTGGCGCCTGCACACAGCGCAAAATCTACCCGTGCCTGGTTTACGGACCATGGTATTTCTGTTCTAAATTGGCCCGCCAACTCCCCTGACCTTAGCCCCATAGAAAATCTGTGGGGTATTGTGAAAAGGAAGATGCAGAATGCCGGACCCAAAAACGCAGAAGAGTTGAAGGCCACTATCAGAGCAACCTGGGCTCTCATAACACCTGAGCAGTGCCAGAAACTCATCGACTCCATGCCACGCCGCATTAACGCAGTAATTGAGGCAAAAGGAGCTCCAACCAAGTATTGAGTATTGTACATGCTCATATTTTTCATTTTCATACTTTTCAGTTGGCCAACATTTCTAAAAATCCCTTTTTTGTATTAGCCTTAAGTAATATTCTAATTTTGTGACACACGGAATTTTGGATTCTCATTTGTTGCCACTTCAAATCATCAAAATTAAATGAAATAAACATTTGAATGCATCAGTCTGTGTGCAATGAATAAATATAATGTACAAGTTACACCTTTTGAACGCAATTACTGAAATAAATCGAGTTTTTCAAAATATTCTAATTTACTGGCTTTTACCTGTATGTGCAGAAGAAGATGGAACTTTGAACGCACGGAGGATGAATTAACGTCTTGTCGTGCGTAGGTACGAGATCCTGACTCCTAACGCCATCCCCAAGGGCTTCATGGACGGCAAGCAGGCCTGCGAGAGAATGGTGAGACACCGGAGACTTCTTAGCTTCCTCCTCGCTTGTTCTCGTATGAAGTGATTCCACCTTTCGGCAGATCCAAGCCCTGGAGCTCGACAACAACCTGTTCCGTATCGGCCAGAGTAAGATCTTCTTCAGGGCGGGAGTCCTGGCCCACTTGGAGGAAGAGCGAGACCTGAAGATCACCGACATCATCATTTACTTCCAGTCCGTTTGTCGCGGCTATTTGGCACGCAAGTAAGAACTATTTGTGGCAAGTTCCCTTATTGTGACCACTTTTTTTTCATGTTAATAGGAATTATTGTTGGTATTATTGTGATAAATACACATAACTAAATATAAAAATTGATTGAATTTATTAAGCTATAGACTAAGTAGAATACTTACAGTATTAACACTTTGTAGGGCACAACAAAAAGCATAAAAACAAGCCATAAACTTTACACTACTGCCACGTCTTGGTCTTGCAAGTGTCAATGCAACTTAAAGTTATACTTGCAAATGACAATATGATAATAAAACATATATAAAAACTAATAAACTCATTTGATTTTTAAATGTTGCAATAAAAAAAATTAGCTTTTATTACCCAAAACAATAAATATTTGTCAACACTCAAAAGGGCAACCACCCCTAATCATAAGGTAAATTTTTCATTCATGTTTTTCATTGTTTTCTGTTTTGGTAAATATAAACACGTGTCAAATAATTATAGTTGCATATTACTTACACATGCAAAGTCTCCAAGGCAGAAGTGTATTAGAAAAGTATCCAGTAACAAACGTGTCCGCACTCACTGCATGATGAGCTTAACTTAATGATAAAATAAAAATGTGTCAAATAATTATAGTTGCATATTACTTACACATACAAAGTCACCAAGGCAGGCAGAAGTGTATTAGAAAAGTATCCAGTAACAAACGTGTCCGCACTCACTGCATGATGAGCTTAACTTAATGATAAAATAAAAATGTGTCAAATAATTATAGTTGATTATTACTTACACATACAAAATCACCAAGGCAGGCAGAAGTGTATTAGAAAAGTATCCAGTAACAAACGTGTCCGCACTCACTGCATGATGAGCTTAACTTAATGATAAAATAAAAATGTGTCAAATAATTATAGTTGATTATTACTTAGACATACAAAATCACCAAGGCAGGCAGAAGTGTATTAGAAAAGTATCCAGTAACAAACGTGTCCGCACTCACTGCGTGATGAGCTTAACTTAATGATAAGATAAAAAATAAAAATGTGTCAAATAATTATAGTTGATTATTACTTACACATACAAAGTCACCAAGGCAGGCAGAAGTGTATTAGAAAAGTATCCAGTAACAAACGTGTCCGCACTCACTGCGTGATGAGCTTAACTTAATGATAAAATAAAAAATAAAAATGTGTCAAATAATTATAGTTGATTATTACTTACACATACAAAGTCACCAAGGCAGGCAGAAGTGTATCAGAAAAGTATCCAGTGACAAACGTGTCCGCACTCACTGCGTGATGAGCTTAACTTAATGATAAAATAAAAAATAAAAATGTGTCAAATAATTATAGTTGATTATTACTTACACATACAAAGTCACCAAGGCAGGCAGAAGTGTATTAGAAAAGTATCCAGTAACAAACGTGTCCGCACTCACTGCGTGATGAGCTTAACTTAATGATAAAATAAAAAATAAAAATGAGTCAAATAATTATAGTTGATTATTACTTACACATACAAAGTCACCAAGGCAGGCAGAAGTGTATTAGAAAAGTATCCAGTAACAAACGTGTCCGCACTCACTGCGTGATGAGCTTAATGATAAAATAAAAAATAAAAATGTGTCAAATAATTATAGTTGATTATTACTTACACATACAAAGTCACCAAGGCAGGCAGAAGTGTATTAGAAAAGTATCCAGTAACAAACGTGTCCGCACTCACTGCGTGATGAGCTAAACTTAATGATAAAATAAAAAATAAAAATGTGTCAAATAATTATAGTTGATTATTACTTACACATACAAAGTCACCAAGGCAGGCAGAAGTGTATTAGAAAAGTATCCAGTAACAAACGTGTCCGCACTCACTGCGTGATGAGCTTAACTTAATGATAAAATAAAAAATAAAAATGTGTCAAATAATTATAGTTGATTATAACTTACACATACAAAGTCACCAAGGCAGGCGGAAGTGTATTAGAAAAGTATCCAGTAACAAACGTGTCCGCACTCACTGCGTGATGAGCTTAACCTAATGATAAAATAAAAAATAAAAATGTGTCAAATAATTATAGTTGATTATTACTTACACATACAAAGTCACCAAGGCAGGCAGAAGTGTATTAGAAAAGTATCCAGTAACAAACGTGTCCGCACTCACTGCGTGATGAGCTTAACTTAATGATAAAATAAAAAATAAAAATGTGTCAAATAATTATAGTTGATTATTACTTACACATACAAAGTCACCAAGGCAGGCAGAAGTGTATTAGAAAAGTATCCAGTAACAAACGTGTCCGCACTCACTGCGTGATGAGCTTAACTTAATGATAAAATAAAAAATAAAAATGTGTCAAATAATTATAGTTGATTATAACTTACACATACAAAGTCACCAAGGCAGGCGGAAGTGTATTAGAAAAGTATCCAGTAACAAACGTGTCCGCACTCACTGCGTGATGAGCTTAACCTAATGATAAAATAAAAAATAAAAATGTGTCAAATAATTATAGTTGATTATTACTTACACATACAAAGTCACCAAGGCAGGCAGAAGTGTATTAGAAAAGTATCCAGTAACAAACGTGTCCGCACTCACTGCGTGATGAGCTTAACTTAATGATAAAATAAAAAATAAAAATGTGTCAAATAATTATAGTTGATTATTACTTACACATACAAAGTCACCAAGGCAGGCAGAAGTGTATTAGAAAAGTATCCAGTAACAAACGTGTCCGCACTTACTGTGTCATGAGCTTAACTTAATGATAAAATAAATAACTAAATACAAATTACCACTCCAATTCAATTTAAAGACAGCATAAGTCTATCATAAGTAAGAATGGGTATCGAGTTCGGTACTTTTTTGGCACCGACCGAATCCCACCGATTTACGTAAAATCCAACGGTTCCTTGTTTCGGTACCTGAGTTGCGCATGAGGTAGTAAGTAAACAACCCTAGTTGCAAAAAAAAAAAAGAGCTTTTATTATCCAAAACCATGAATATTTATCAACACTCAATAGGACAACCACCCCTAATCATAAGGTACATTTTCCATACATGTTTTTTTCATTGTTCTCTGTTTGTCATTTTACTTTTCTAACATTCCAAACTACAAAATAATAAAAGTATGTACGAGGATTCGTGCTGATACTGTTTCGAATTAATTTCGATATCGGCCAATACTCAAGGACCCGGACATCAGTATTGTACCAGAAGTGAAAAGCTTTTAAGACTCTAATTTGAACAACAAAGTGCTAACTTTTTTTTCAAACTTCACACTTTTTTTCTCTAATTCCGCAGCCGTACACCTTACAGTCGCACAACTGGGTATTTGAAACATGCTAACTGTGTGCATCTTTACGTTAGCATGTTAGCATGCTAACATTAAAGTGCTAGCTTTTTGAGCTATTTTTGCAACCGTTTACCTTGGAGTCGTATAACTTGGTCTGTGACACTTGTTAACTGCTAGCATGCTAATGTTAGCTAAAAGTGCTAACTTTTTTAGCTATTTGTACTCTTTTTTTTTTTTTTCTCTCTAATTACTCAGCCATACTGTGGATCATATAACTTGGTATGTGACACAAGATAACTATTATCATGCTCACGTTAGCCTGCTAGCATGCCAACATTCAAGTGCTAACTTTTTTAGCTACCTTATTTTCCGCACCATAAACCGCCCTGGGTTATAAGCCGCGCCTTCAATGAACGGCATATTTCAAAACTTTGTCCACCTATAAGCCGCCCGGTGTTGTAAGCCGCATCTAACTGCGCTAAAGGAATGTCAAAAAAACAGTCAGATAGGTCAGTCAAACTTTAATAATATATTAAAAACCAGCGTGATGTGGGCGCGCATGGAGTCGTATATCAACATGGACGGAGCTGCGTGAAAAAAGCCACCCGGCCTCTTCGCGTAAACTTAAACTTACCTTAACCACTCGCTCATCTTTTCTTCATCCATCCATCCCTTCGAGTTAGCTTTTATGATGACGCCGGCTGGAAAGGTCTCTTTTGGCAAGGTCTTCCTTTTGAATATCACCATGGGTGGAAGTTTCTGGCCATTAGCATGGCAAGCTAGAACCACAGTGAAGGATGACTTCTCATTCCCTGTGGTGCGAATATTCACCGTACGTGCTCCCGTTGTATCCACAGTGCGGTTCACAGGAATATCAAAAGTCAGTGGAACCTCGTCCATGTTGATAATGTTCTCTGGCCGGATCTTTTTTTCAGCTATCTTGTTTTTACAATATGCACGGAAAGTAGCCAGCTTTTCTTGAAAGTCTTTAGGCAGTTGCTGTGAAATAGTAATCCGTGTGCGGATGGAGAGATTGCGTCTTTTCATGAACCGGAAACCTGTCGCTTAGTAGGAGCCATTTTGTGGTCTTTACAGATGTAAACACACAAAGGAAATGAAACGTAATATCCGCGCGCTTCTTCTTCTTCTACGGGGGCGGGTGGTTGCTTACAGTAGAAGAAGAAGCGCTTCCTGTTCTATGGGGGCGGGTGCTTACCTTGGCGGTTGCTTGCGTAGAAGAAGAAGCACTTCCTCTTCTACGGGGAAAAAAGATGGCGGCTGTTTACCGTAGTTGCGAGACCGAAACTTTATGAAAATGAATCTTAATATTAATCCATATATAAAGCGCACCGGGTTATAAGCCGCACTGTCAGCTTTTGAGTAAATTTGTGGTTTTTAGGTGCGGCTAATAGTGCGGAAAATACGGTATTTTTACTCTTTTTCTATTTACGCAACCATACACCTTTGAGTCGTATAACTTGGTATATGATACACGCTGCCTGTTATCATGCTATCGTTAGCACACATGCTAAGTGTTAGTATTTTTTATGTAAACATGCTACAGTTTTAGGCCAGCTCTGTGGCTTGTTTTGTACAGTTACACCTAAAACTCACAGATTCAGACACTCGGCACCATCTCAAAAGTATGGCGGCTTCCGACGACCCCTGGCGAGCGGTCCGGGGCACAGATAGCCGGCCCATCAAAATGTCCGCAGGAATGTTCTCGTTTGATAAATCAAGTGTGATGAGATAAATAAGTGATTGTCTGACTTTTTTCTCGCTGGTGTTTCTTCAGAGCCTTCGCCAAGAAGCAGCAGCAGCTGAGCGCTCTGAAGGTTCTCCAAAGAAACTGCGCTGCCTACCTGAAGCTGCGTCACTGGCAGTGGTGGAGAGTCTTCACCAAGGTGTGTGCCGGCACGCTCCTCGCACCGCTCTTCCATATGACCGTGTGCTCTCCAAACCCAGGTGAAGCCCCTGCTGCAGGTGACCAGGCAGGAGGAGGAGATGCAGGCCAAAGACGAGGAGCTGGTCAAGGTGAAGGAGAAGCAGACCAAGGTGGAGGGCCAGCTGCTAGAGATGGAGAGGAAACACCAGCAGGTGGGAGCTCGGAGAACGTTGTCTCGCCATCTCCAAGCTTATCTCCTGCTGCTTGGCAACAGCTGGCGGAGGAGAAGAGCGTCCTGGCCGAGCAGCTGCAGGCGGAGACCGAGCTGTTCGCCGAGGCCGAGGAGATGAGAGCGCGCCTGGCCACCAAAAAGCAGGAGCTGGAGGAGATCCTTCACGACCTGGAGTCCAGGCTGGAGGAGGAGGAGGAGCGGGCCCAGGGCATGGTGACCGAGAAGAAGAAGATGCAGTCTCACATCCAGGTGAGTCCTTGGAAGAGTCTCAATGGGACTGTCCTGGATCAATAAAGATTCTGGAACATTGGTTCTCCAACTCAGAAAACACTTGACTCTCCAAGTACCACAATAACATTGAAATACAGTAGTGTAGTAGACCTAAGTATTCATTAAGTACCACCATAATGACAACATTAAATACAGTAGCGTAGTAGACCTAAGTATTCATTAAGTACCACCATAATGACAACGTTAAATACAGTAGTGTAGTAGACCTAAGTATTCATTAAGTACCACCATAATGACATCATTACATACAGTAGTGTAGTAGACCTAAGTATTCATTAAGTACCACCATAATGACAACATTAAATACAGTAGTGTAGTAGACCTAAGTATTCATTAAGTATCACCATAATGACAACATTAAAATACAGTAGTGTAGTAGACCTAAGTATTCATTAAGTACCACCATAATGACAACATTAGATACAGTAGTGTAGTAGACCTAAGTATTCATCAAGTACCACCATAATGACAACATTAAATACAGTAGTGTAGTAGACCTAAGTATTCATTAAGTACCACCATAATGACAACATTAAATACAGTAGTGTAGTAGACCTAAGTATTCATCAAGTACCACCATAATGACAACATTAAATACAGTAGTGTAGTAGACCTAAGTATTCATTAAGTACCACCATAATGACAACATTAAATACAGTAGTGTAGTAGACCTAAGTATTCATTAAGTACCACCATAATGACATCATTAAAAACAGTAGTGTAGTAGACCTAAGTATTCATCAAGTACCACCATAATGACAAAATTAAATACAGTAGTGTAGTAGACCTACGTATTCATCAAGTACCACCATAATGACCAAATTAAATACAGTAGTGTAGTAGACCTAAGTATTCATTAAGTACCACCATAATGACAACATTAAATACAGTAGTGTAGTAGACCTAAGTATTCATTAAGTACCACCATAATGACAACATTAAATACAGTAGTGTAGTAGACCTAAGTATTCATTAAGTACCACCATAATGACAACATTAAATACAGTAGTGTAGTAGACCTAAGTATTCATTAAGTACCACCATAATGACAACATTAAATACAGTAGATTCAGTGTACATTAATTTTTCCACATTTTGTGATGTTACAGCCTAAATCCAAAATGGAGTACATTTATTTTTGTCCTCAAAATTCTACAGACAATACCCCCATAATGACAGTGTGACCATTTTTTTTTTTTTTTTAATTCAGCACATTTTTAAAGAATGAAATACAATGTACAGAGACATCCTTCCCATCCAACCTGATGGAGCTTGAGAGGCGCTGCAAAGAAGAAGGAGAGAAACTGCCCAAAGATATTCAAAAAGACTTTTGAGGCTGGAATTGCTGCCAAAGTTGCATCAACAGAGTATTGAGCAAAGACTGTCATTACTTATCTACTGTACATGTAATGTCTTACTACTTTATTAAACCATTTCAAACTTTTTCACATTCCCATTATGGGGTATTGTGTGTCGAATTTGGAGGACAAAAATGAATGTATTCCATTCTGGAATAAAGCAGTAACATAACAAAAGGTGGGGGGGAAAAAGCTTTTCCCACAATTGAAAAACATTCAGTCATTACATGGAGTTTGATTCAATCCAGGCCTTTAACAGCATTTAAAAGCATTAAATACCGTGTTTAGAGGCATTAAAAATAGCTGCAACTACACTAAACTATGGGCCTGCGGTCCTACAAATAAGAAATTATGGGCCGGCAGTCCACAGATTACAAATTATGGGCCTGCGGTGTAGAAATCACAAAATTTGGGTCTATGGAAACAAGTCACAAATGATGTGCCTGCGGATTTTAAATCACAAATGATGGGCCTTCGGATACAAATCACAAATCATGGGCTTGCGGATCACAAATCATGGGCCTGCGGGCCACAAATCACAAATTATGGGCCTGTGGACCACAAATCACAAATTATGGGCCTGTGGACCACAAATCACAAATTATGGGCCGGCAGTCCACAGATCACAAATTATGGGCCTACAGGGTACAAATCACAAAATATGGGCCTTCGGATACAAGTCACAAATGATGGGCCTGCAGGTTTTTAAATCACAAATGATGGTCCTTCGGATACAAATCACAAATCATGGGCCTGCGGGCCACAAATCACAAATTATGGGCCGGCAGTCCACAGATCACAAATAATGGGCCTGCAGGGTACAAATCACAAAATATGGGCCTTCGGATGCAAGTCACAAATGATGGGCCTGCGGATCACAAATTATGGGCCTTCGGATACAAATCACAAATCATGGGCTTGCGGATCACAAATCATAGGCCTGCGGGCCACAAATCACAAATTATGGGCCTGCGGGGTAGAAATCACAAATTATGGGCCGGCAGTCCGCAGATCACAAATTATGGGCCTGCAGGGTACAAATCACAAAAAATGATGGGCCTTCGGATACAAGTCACAAATGATGGGCCTGCAGGTTTTTAAATCACAAATGGTGGGCCTGCGGTTCACAAATGATGGTCCTTCAGATACAAATCACAAATCATGGGCCTGCGGGCCACAAATCACAAATTATGGGCCGGCAGTCCACAGATCACAAATAATGGGCCTGCAGGGTACAAATCACAAAATATGGGCCTTCGGATACAAGTCACAAATGATGGGCCTGCAGGATTTTAAATCACAAATGGTGGGCCTGCGGTTCACAAATGATGGTCCTTCGGATACAAATCACAAATCATGGGCTGCGGGCCACAAATCACAAATTATGGGCCTGTGGTTCACAAATGATGGGCCTGCAGGGTACAAATCACAAAATATGGGCCTTCGGATACAAGTCACAAATGATGGGCCTGCGGATTTTTAAATCACAAATGGTGGGTTTGCGGTTCACAAATGATGGTCCTTCGGATACAAATCATGGGCCTGCGGGCCACAAATCACAAATTATGGGCCGGCAGTCCACAAATCACAAATGATGGGCCTGCAGGGTACAAATCACAAAATATGGGCCTTCGGATACAAGTCACAAATGATGGGCCTGCGGACTTTTAAATCACAAATGGTTGGCCTGCGGTTCACAAATGATGGTCCTTCGGATACAAATCATGGGCCTGCGCGCCACAAATCACAAATTATGGGCCGGCAGTCCACAGATCACAAATAATGGGCCTGCAGGGTACAAATCACAAAATATGGGCCTTCGGATACAAGTCACAAATGATGGGGCTGCGGATCACAAATTATGGGCCTTCGGATACAAATCACAAATCATGGGCATGCGGATCACAAATCATGGGCCTGCGGGCCACAAATCACAAATTATGGGCCTGCGGAGTAAAATCACAAATTATGGGCCGGCAGTCCACAGATCACAAATTATGGGCCTGCAGGGTACAAATCACAAAATATGGGCCTTCGGATACAAGTCACACATGATGGGCCTGCAGGATTTTAAATCACAAATGGTGGGCCTGCGGTACACAAATGATGGTCCTTCAGATACAAATCACAAATCATGGGCCTGCGGGCCACAAATCACAAATTATGGGCCGGCAGTCCACAGATCACAAATAATGGGCCTGCAGGGTACAAATCACAAAATATGGGCCTTCGGATACAAGTCACAAATGATGGGCCAGCGGGTCACAAATGATGGGCCTTCGGATACAAATCACAAATCATGGGCTTGCGGATCACAAATCATAGGCCTGCGGGCCACAAATCACAAATTATGGGCCTGCGGGGTAGAAATCACAAATTATGGGCCGGCAGTCCACTGATCACAAATAATGGGCCTGCAGAGTACAAATCACAAAATATGGGCCTTCAGATACAAGTCACAAATGATGGGCCTGCAGGTTTTTAAATCACAAATGGTGGGCCTGCGGTTCACAAATGATGGTCCTTCGGATACAAATCACAAATCATGGGCCTGCGGACCACAAATCACAAATTATGGGCCACAAATCACAAATTATGGGCCGGCAGTCCACAGATCACAAATTATGGGCCTGCAGGGTACAAATCACAAAATATGGGCCTTCAGATACAAGTCACAAATGATGGGCCTGCAGGTTTTTAAATCACAAATGGTGGGCCTGCGATTCACAAATGATGGTCCTTCGGATACAAATCACAAATCATGGGCCTGCGGGCCACAAATCACAAATTATGGGCCGGCAGTCCACAGATCACAAATGATGGGCCTGCACAGTACAAATCACAAAATATGGGCCTTCGGATACAAGTCACAAATGATGGGCCGGCGGGTTTTTAAATCACAAATGGTGGGCCTGCGGGTCACAAATGATGGTCCTTCGGATACAAATCACAAATCATGGGCCTGCGGATACAAATCACAAATTATGGGCCTGTGGTTCACAAATGATGGGCCTTCAGATACAAATCACAAATCGTGTGCCTGAAGGCCACAAATCATGGGCCTGTGGACCACAAATCACAAATTATGGGCCGGCAGTCCACGAATCACAAATGATGGGCCTGCAGGGTACAAATAACAAAATATGGACCTTCGGATACAAGTCACAAATGATGGGCCTGCGGACTTTTAAATCACAAATGGTTGGCCTGCGGTTCACAAATGATGGTCCTTCGGATACAAATCACAAATCATGGGCCTGAGGGCCACAAATCACAAATTATGGGCCTGTGGTTCACAAATGATGGGCCTCCAGATACAAATCACAAATCATGGGCCTGAGGGCCACAAATCACAAATCATGGGCCTGAGGGCCACAAATCACAAATCATGTGCCTGAAGGCCACAAATCATGGGCCTGCAGGGCCACAATGTATGGGCCTGCAGGCCACAAATCACAAATTATGGGCCTGTGGTTCACAAATGATGGGCCTCCAGATACAAATCACAAATCATGGGCCTGAGGGCCACAAATCACAAATCATGTGCCTGAAGGCCACAAATCATGGGCCTGCAGGGCCACAATGTATGGGCCTGCAGGCCACAAATCATGGGCCTTAGGGCCACAAATCACAAATCATGGGCCTGTGGTCCACAAATGATGGCCCTTCGGATACAAATCACAAATCATGGGCCTGAGGGTCACAAATCCCAAATCATGGGCCTGAAGGCCACAAATCCCAAATCATGGGCCGGCGGAGCCACAAAGTATGGGCCTGCGGGCCACAAATCACAAAACATGGACCTGAGGGCCAAAAATCACAAATCATGGGCCCGAAAGCCACAAATCACAAATCATGGGCCTTCGGAGCCACAAAGTATGGGCCTGTGGGGCCACATGTGGCCCCCGGGCGGTGACTTTGAGACCACTGATTTTGACAGCAAAGCAGTGTTTTGAATGTTAATTGAAATGATTATACGTCCCAATTAGATACATTCTAATTAGTGGAAAAATGACACGGGGAATTTTGTTTTGTAACTGATCAACCAACCCCTCGCGATACCTTTGCCGACTGCCTTGTGGTGTCAGGATGAATACAGTCGTGGTGCAAATTCACCACATAGCAGATTTGTTTTTTTTTGTCTACGAATTTTCGGGGACTAAATTGAGCGTTTTTAAGCCCCATAAAATGCTGACTAATGTAAAGATTTAATAGTCCAGTTGACAGGAGACCAGAGCGATCAGAACAGGATGTTCAGTATCGTGTCCACTGATTGGCTCAGCCTCAGGCAGTCTTTCTATGTTGGATTAAAAAGGTGTTATTTCATGTCTGAAAAGCTTTCAAGGTATTGAAAAACCTAAACCGTTTTTTAAGCTCTATTTATCAAAATGAATGATAATAAGTGCTTCCCAATCAGAACCAATCAAAGACCAGGACTGTAGCACGTTGTGGAACGTTATTTCTTTAAAACGAAGCCTTGCTGTGCAGGACCTGGAGGAGCAGCTGGACGAGGAAGAAGGTGCAAGGCAGAAGTTGCAGCTGGAGAAGGTGACAGCTGAAGCCAAAACCAAGAAATATGAAGAGAACATTTTGCTGTTGGAGGACCAGAACTCCAAGTCTGCCAAGGTAAGAACCCAGGTCTCGGAGTTGACTTCATGGTCAATTCTTAGCGGATCTACACAAAAAGCCTCTCCCTGCTTTCCTCAGGAAAAGAAACTGATGGAGGATCGGATCAACGAGATGACCCTCATGCTTGCCGAGGAGGAGGACAAGGCCAAGAACCTGGGCAAGGTCAAGAACAAGCAAGAGATCATGATGGTGGACTTGGAGGGTAAGACCGGCAGCGCCTTTATCACGTTGAAACCTCAAAAGTGTAACACCTCCACTGTGTGATCCAGAGCGGCTGAAGAAGGAGGAGAAGACCCGTCAGGAGCTGGAGAAGTCCAAGAGGAAGCTGGACGCCGAGACCTCGGACTTGCAGGACCAGATCACGGAGCTCCAGGTCCAGATAGAGGAGTTCAAGGGTCAAGTGGTGAAGAAAGAAGAGGAGCAGCAACTGCTTCAGACCAGGTACAGGAAGATCAACCAAAACATAGAACTGAGGGTTCCTGGTTCGATTCCAGTTTCCGCCATCCGAGTCACAGCCGTTGTGTCCTTGGGCAAAACTGGGGTTGTCTCGGTACCACAAATCACAAATTAAGGGCCTGAGGACCACAAATCACTAATTATGAGCCTGTGGGCCCCAAATTCGATACTTTTCTAAATAAAAGGGACAACAAAAAATGTCATTATTGTCTTTATTGGAACAAAAAATGTTAGTGTACATGAAACATATGTTTATTATTGTCATTTAGTCCTTAAATAAAATAGTGAACATACTAGACTGTCAAGACTAGGACTGTGGTGTGTTTGTTTTCCCGAGATGCAAGTAAAGCTGGACTGGTCATGGCGTGAAGGTGAAGACATATTTAATTTTAACACTCAAAAAAAAGAAACAAACAAAAGGCGCTCACAGTGGAGGTACAAAACTTGGCTATAAACACAAAACTTGCACAAAAGGCAGAAACTATGAACAATGAAACAAAAACACTAACTGTGACATTGATAAACAAAAACTTACTTGGACAGGGCATGAAGTGCGCAGAGGTAAACAAAGTGTGAAGCAGAGAGTCAGGGGTATCATGTCGCCAGGGAGACTTCCTGGCAACAATGGGTTTAAATAATAGTGACGTGATTAAAGACAGGTGCGTGAGTCGTGAGGGCAGGTGAAAACTAATGGGTTGCTATGGTGACAAACAAGAGTGCACAATGAGTCCAAACGTGGAACAGGTGAAACTGATGGGTAACCATGGAAACAAGACAAGGGAGGGAAAAGCCAGAAACTAAAGAGTCCAATAACTAAACAAAACATGATTACACAGACATGACACTAGACAACTTGTCTTTTAGTAGTAAGTAAACAAACAAAGACTCCTAATTAGTCTGCAGTAACATATTGTGTCATTTATACACCTATTATTTTCTACACATTATGAGGGACAAACTGTAAAAAATGATTATTAACCTACTTGTTCATTTACTGTTAATATCTGCTTATTTTCTGTTTGAACATGTTCTATCTACCCGTATTTTCCGCACCATAAGCCGCCCTGGGTTATAAGCCGCGCCTTCAATGAACGGCATATTTCAAAACTTTGTCCACCTATAAGCCGCCCCGTGTTATAAGCCGCATCTAACTGCGCTAAAGGAATGTCAAAAAAACAGTCAGATAGGTCAGTCAAACTTTAATAATATATTAAAAACCAGCGTGATGTGGGCGCGCATGGAGTCGTATATCAACATGGACGGAGCTGCGTGAAAAAAGCCACCCGGCCTCTTCGCGTAAACTTAAACTTACCTTAACCACTCGCTCATCTTTTCTTCATCCATCCATCCCTTCGAGTTAGCTTTTATGATGACGCCGGCTGGAAAGGTCTCTTTTGGCAAGGTCTTCCTTTTGAATATCACCATGGGTGGAAGTTTCTGGCCATTAGCATGGCAAGCTAGAACCACAGTGAAGGATGACTTCTCATTCCCTGTGGTGCGAATATTCACCGTACGTGCTCCCGTTGTATCCACAGTGCGGTTCACAGGAATATCAAAAGTCAGTGGAACCTCGTCCATGTTGATAATGTTCTCTGGCCGGATCTTTTTTTCAGCTATCTTGTTTTTACAATATGCACGGAAAGTAGCCAGCTTTTCTTGAAAGTCTTTAGGCAGTTGCTGTGAAATAGTAGTCCGTGTGCGGATGGAGAGATTGCGTCTTTTCATGAACCGGATCCCTGACGCTTAGTAGGAGCCATTTTGTGGTCTTTACAGATGTAAACACACAAAGGAAATGAAACGTAATATCCGCGCGCTTCTTCTTCTTCTACGGGGGCGGGTGGTTGCTTACAGTAGAAGAAGAAGCGCTTCCTCTTCTATGGGGGCGGGTGCTTACCTTGGCGGTTGCTTGCGTAGAAGAAGAAGCACTTCCTCTTCTACGGGGAAAAAAGATGGCGGCTGTTTACCGTAGTTGCGAGACCGAAACTTTATGAAAATGAATCTTAATATTAATCCATATATAAAGCGCACCGGGTTATAAACCGCACTGTCAGCTTTTGAGTAAATTTGTGGTTTTTAGGTGTGGCTAATAGTGCCAAAAATACGGTAGACTTCTGTTAAAATGTAATAATCACTTATTCTTCTCTTCTTTGATACTTGACATTAGTTTTGGATGATACCACACATTTAGGTATGGATCCGATACCAAGTAGTTACAGGATCATACATTGGTCATATTCGAAGTCCTCATGTGTCCAGGGACGTATTTACTGACTTTATAAACATAACATGAGTGTTAAAAAAAGGAAAAAAGATTTTGTGATGATAAAAAAATATTGATGTAATCATAGTAGTATCGACTAGATACGCTCTTGTACTTGGTATCATTACAGTGGATGTCAGGTGTAGATCCACCCATGGCATTTGTTTACATTGTGACGGCGGTGAGCTATTGTATCCTCCTACGGTGTGTAGTGAAGCATGTTTAGCTATTCCTCATCCTCCAGTGATAATGATACTTGTAAGAAACTTACTTTATTTGTCGCCATGGAGACGAGGATTAGTGATTTAGAAGTAGCTGGCTAGCTAGCCACGTCTTAAAGCAGCTCTTCCTGAGGGTGTTTCAGTGTTATAACTTCACCTTTATCTTGACTTTTTACACCAAAATGCGTCCATTCTCCCTTTTCTGTCTCCACACTGTGTCTGCTTGTAAGTACTCTGTGTGTGTGCGCTGCCCAACATGCTCCTCTACTCGTAAAACCAGCAATGTCATGACGTGACGACACGCCGTCATGCCTGTAAAAAAAAAAAAGGGGTGGGGGACCGGTACTTTTTAGAGATGGTATAGTACCGAATATGATTCATTAGTATCACATAGTGTTGGTATACCGTACAACCCTGGGCGTTTAGCGGAATTCCGCTATTTTTCTCGCCAAGGTGGTATTTCTTTTAGGTTTCTTTATAAAACCACTAAGATTCCAAAAAAGTTTGGAACAAGTAAACGAGTGAGGCGGTAAAGAGGATGAAAGTAGTCAGTCGATGGGGAAAGTTAGACCTAGTCTGGGAGAAGAAGAAACCAGGAAGTGTTTGATAAGCCGCACCCACAAAATTTTAGGGGAAATAAAACTTTTTGCCCATATATTAGCTGCATATACAGGTAAAAGCCAGTAAATTAGAATATTTTGAAAAACTTGATTTATTTCAGTAATTGGCGACTTGTCCAGGGTGTACACCGCCTTCCGCCCGATTGTAGCTGAGATAGGCTCCAGCGCCCCCCGCGACCCCAAAAGGAATAAGCGGTAGAAAATGGATGGATGGATGGGCATTCAAAAGGTGTAACTTGTACATTATATTTATTCATTGCACACAGACTGATGCATTCAAATGTTTATTTCATTTCATTTTGATGATTTGAAGTGGCAACAAATGAAAATCCAAAATTCCGTGTGTCACAAAATTAGAATATTACTTAAGGCTAATACAAAAAAGGGATTTTTAGAAATGTTGGCCAACTGAAAAGTATGAAAATGAAAAATATGAGCATGTACAATACTCAATACTTGGTTGGAGCTCCTTTTGCCTCAATTACTGCGTTAATGCGGCGTGGCATGGAGTCGATGAGTTTCTGGCACTGCTCAGGTGTTATGAGAGCCCAGGTTGCTCTGATAGTGGCCTTCAACTCTTCTGCGTTTTTGGGTCTGGCATTCTGCATCTTCCTTTTCACAATACCCCACAGATTTTCTATGGGGCTAAGGTCAGGGGAGTTTAGAACAGAAATACCATGGTCCGTAAACCAGGCACGGGTAGATTTTGCGCTGTGTGCAGGCGCCAAGTCCTGTTGGAACTTGAAATATCCATCTCCATAGAGCAGGTCAGCAGCAGGAAGCATGAAGTGCTCTAAAACTTGCTGGTAGACGGCTGCGTTGACCCTGGATCTCAGGAAACAGAGTGGACCGACACCAGCAGATGACATGGCACCCCAAACCATCACCCAACCATGCAAATTTTGCATTTCCTTTGGAAATCAAGGTCCCAGAGTCTGGAGGAAGACAGGAGAGGCACAGGATCCACGTTGCCTGAAGTCTAGTGTAAAGTTTCCACCATCAGTGATGGTTTGGGGTGCCATGTCATCTGCTGGTGTCGGTCCACTCTGTTTCCTGAGATCCAGGGTCAACGCAGCCGTCTACCAGCAAGTTTTAGAGCACTTCATGCTTCCTGCTGCTGACCTGCTCTATAGAGATGGAGATTTCAAGTTCCAACAGGACTTGGCGCCTGCACACAGCGCAAAATCTACCCGTGCCTGGTTTACGGACCATGGTATTTCTGTTCTAAATTGGCCCGCCAACTCCCCTGACCTTAGCCCCATAGAAAATCTGTGGGGTATTGTGAAAAGGAAGATGCCGAATGCCAGAGCCAAAAACGCAGAAGAGTTGAAGGCCACTATCAGAGCAACCTGGGCTCTCATAACACCTGAGCAGTGCCAGAAACTCATCGACTCCATGCCACGCCGCATTAACGCAGTAATTGAGGCAAAAGGAGCTCCAACCAAGTATTGAGTATTGTACATGCTCATATTTTTCATTTTCATACTTTTCAGTTGGCCAACATTTCTAAAAATCCCTTTTTTGTATTAGCCTTAAGTAATATTCTAATTTTGTGACACACGGAATTTTGGATTTTCATTTGTTGCCACTTCAAATCATCAAAATTAAATGAAATAAACATTTGAATGCATCAGTCTGTGTGCAATGAATAAATATAATGTACAAGTTACACCTTTTTAATGCAAATACTGAAATAAATCAAGTTTTTCAAAATATTCTAATTTACTGGCTTTTACCTGTATACGTTGATTGATCTATCGATGAGTTTGTTCAAATAATGGAGGAATAGTCCCGAGGTTTTTGGTGTAGGTTTTTGCTCTGAGACTTTGTTGCTTGATTGTTGCCAGGGGAGAAGACGAGGTCAACCATAAGAACAACGCTCTGAAGCAAGTGCGGGAGCTGCAGGCCCAGCTGTGCGAGGTGCAGGAGGACCTGGAGTCGGAGAAACAGGCCAGGAACAAGGCCGAGAAGCTGAAACGAGATCTGAGCGAAGAGCTGGAGGCTCTGAAGACCGAACTGGAGGACACGCTGGACACGACTGCTGCTCAACAGGAGCTGAGGTATGACGTGTGCAGGCGAGGTGTCACATGAGACGCTTCTGACTCTTCTGTCCTGTCCAGGACTAAGCGTGAGCAGGAAGTGGCGGAACTGAAGAAGGCCATCGAGGAGGAGACCAAAACCCACGAGGCTCAAATCCAGGACATGCGACAGAGGCACGCCACGTCCTTGGAAGAACTGTCCGAGCAGCTGGAGCAGTCCAAGAGGGTGAGGCCCCTTCAAGAAGACGTAGCCTAGCAACACCTGTCAGGTTCAAATGCCAAACTATCTATTAAACAGGACAAGAAGCAGGCACTGCTTCCTCATAGGAAGCAGTGCCTGGGGAGTCTGTGGTGGGCTCTCCTATTTCTAGGGCTGAGGTTGCTGAGGTAGTTAAAAAGCTCCTCGGTGGCAAGGCCCCGGGGGTGGATGAGATCCGCCCGGAGTTCCTTAAGGCTCTGGATGCTGTGGGGCTGTCTTGGTTGACAAGACTCTGCAGCATCGCGTGGACATCGGGGGCGGTACCACTGGATTGGCAGACCGGGGTGGTGGTTCCTCTCTTTAAGAAGGGGAACCGGAGGGTGTGTTCTAACTATCGTGGGATCACACTCCTCAGCCTTCCCGGTAAGGTCTATTCAGGTGTACTGGAGAGGAGGCTACGCCGGATAGTCGAACCTTGGATTCAGGAGGAACGGTGTGGTTTTCGTCCTGATCGTGGAACTGTGGACCAGCTCTATACTCTCTGCAGGGTCTTTGAGGGTGCATGGGAGTTTGCCCAACCAGTCTACATGTGTTTTGTGGACTTGGAGAAGGCATTCGACCGTGTCCCTCGGGAAGTCCTGTGGGGAGTGCTCAGAGAGTACGGGGTAACGGACTGTCTTATTGTGGCAGTTCGCTCCCTGTATAATCAGTGCCAGAGCTTGGTCCGCATTGCCGGCAGTAAGTCGGACACGTTTCCAGTGAGGGTTGGACTCCGCCAAGGCTGCCCTTTGTCACCGATTCTGTTCATAACCTTTATGGACAGAATTTCTAGGCGCAGTCAAGGCGTTGAGGGGATCTGGTTTGGTGGCTGCAGGATTAGGTCTCTGCTTTTTGCAGATGATGTGGTCCTGATGGCTTCATCTGGCCAGGATCTTCAGCTCTCACTGGATCGGTTCGCAGCCGAGTGTGAAGCGACTGGGATGAGAATCAGCACCTCCAAGTCCGAGTCCATGGTTCTCTCCCGGAAAAGGGTGGAGTGCCATCTCCGGGTTGGGGAGGAGATCTTTCCCCAAGTGGAGGAGTTCAAGTACCTCGGAGTCTTGTTCACGAGTGAGGGAAGAGTGGATCGTGAGCTCGACAGGCGGATCGGTGCGGCGTCTTCAGTAATGCGGACGCTGTATCGATCCGTTGTGGTGAAGAAGGAGCTGAGCCGGAAGGCAAAGCTCTCAATTTACCGGTCGATTTACGTTCCCATCCTCACCTATGGTCATGAGCTTTGGGTTATGACCGAAAGGACAAGATCACGGGTACAAGTGGCCCAAATGAGTTTCCTCCGCCGGGTGGCGGGGCTCTCCCTTAGAGATAGGGTGAGAAGCTCTGCCATCCGGGGGGAGCTCAAAGTAAAGCCGCTGCTCCTCCACATCGAGAGGAGCCAGATGAGGTGGTTCGGGCATCTGGTCAGGATGCCACCCGAACGCCTCCCTAGGGAGGTGTTTAGGGCACGTCTGACCGGTAGGAGGCCGCGGGGAAGACCCAGGACACGTTGGGAAGATTATGTCTCCCGGCTGGCCTGGGAACGCCTCGAGGTCCCACAGGAAGAGCTGGACGAAGTGGC
This sequence comes from Nerophis lumbriciformis, assembly GCF_033978685.3. Classification (NCBI taxonomy): domain Eukaryota; kingdom Metazoa; phylum Chordata; class Actinopteri; order Syngnathiformes; family Syngnathidae; genus Nerophis; species Nerophis lumbriciformis. The sequence goes on along the minus strand of NC_084569.2, from coordinate 41,586,964 downwards.
TGGGGAGAGGGAAGTCTGAGCTTCCCTGCTTAGGCTGCTTCCCCCGCGACCCGACCTCGGATAAGCGGAGGAAGATGGATGGATGGATGGATGGAAGAAGCAAGGATTCAATTTAGCTCATGAGGAGAGCGCGTGGAACTGCACCCTCGCACAGTGTCACCCCACACTCTGAGGAAAAAGTTCCACGCTTCCCCATTTATTTGGGCATTCCCTGATTACATAATAATAATAATACCTGGGTTTTATATAGCGCTTTTCTAAGCACCCAAAGTCGCTTTACATGTAGAACCCATCATTCATTCACACCTGGTGGCGGTAAGCTACTTTCATAGCCACAGCTGCCCTGGGGTAGACTGACGGAAGCGTGGCTGCAATTTGCGCCAACGGCCCCTCCGACCACCACCTGTCATTCATCATTCAATTCACCGGTGTGAGTGGCACCGGGGGAAAAGGGGGAAGTGTCCCGCCCAAGGACACAACGGCAGCGATTTTTGGATGGTAAGAGGCGGGGAGCGAACCTGCAACCCTCGGGTTTCTGGCATGGTTGCTCTACCCACTACGCCATGCCGCCCCCACATAGCTGCAGCTGCTTCTAAGGGGAGGGGTCTCATTATGCAGAGAGCTGCACTGGTTCATAAACAGTTAAAACAAAAGGTGCTTGGAGCAGTGTCAGGTTTGCCCCCTCTCTGCTCGTAGATTCCGGGCCCTTCCCGTGGCTGTCCAGATCTGAGAAACGGTGCATTCCATCGCACACAGTTGAGATTTACAAGCTGTCCGCCTTTTGCTTGATAAGATCAAAGACAGCTTTGTAAGCACCAGTGGAGAGTAAACGGTCTTCATGCAGGGCAACCTGAACTGCAAGCAAACAAGTTGTGTGATAACTTATATACAATTATTCTGACACACCTGTCCCATGTTCTGTAGTTCAAAGCCAACCTGGAGAAGACCAAGCAGAGCCAGGAGAGTGCCAACAAGGAGCTGGTGGGCGAAGTGAAGAACCTTCAGCAGGCCAAGACCGAGTCGGAACACAAGAGGAAGAAACTGGAGGCGCAGCTGCAGGAAGTGACGGCCAGGGTCGGCGAGGGGGAGCGCAGCAAGGCGGAGCTAACGGAGCGTGCGCACAAACTGCAGGTGACGTACTTTCACTTTCCACGGGACCAAGGTCAGCCATGAAGGCTCTGCATCCGAAATATTATATCTACAAGCAAAACACCAAGAAGGCTACTTGTACGTTACCGTAGAAGTTCAAATGTGAACAGGACCCGTCCTTAGTTCTGGGGGGACCAATGGGATTGTTTACGTTAAAATCAAACGCGCTCACAAAATCATTCGGTCGGCCATTTAGCGCATTATGGACTCACCCTCGTCGTGGAGAATACACAACGAAATGCACGCAACGCAGCCATTCATCCATTTAGCGCATTATGGACTCACCCTCGTCGTGGAGAATACACATCAAAATGCACACAACGCAGCCATTCATCCATTTAGCGCATTATGGACTCACCCTCGTCGTGGAGAATACACAACAAAATGCACACAACGCAGCCATTCATCCATTTTCTACAGCTTGTCCCAGTATAAAAATTCCTTATAAAAACAATTCCGAGCACTTCACTCACCCTGGACAATCAGACTATTAGTTATAAAAATTCCAGGAATTTACGGTTTTTCCAAAGCCCTATGTTCACCTATTTCTTGAAACGTTATCTTTTTTTTTTTTTTCTTCAAATTCCCGGTTTTCCCGAAATTCCATGAATTCCGAAACACCCATTTCAAATCAAACTGTTACTACGTCAGCATTTTTCTAACCGATTCCAAAAATTACAACACTAACCCATTCATATCATCTTGGACAATTGTGCTAGTATCAATATTTTCAAAAATTCTCGTTTTTCCCCAAATTACCAAATTTTCAGGAAATTGTCTTTGAAATAAATGAACATATTTATAGTTCTACAATGCCCTAAATTCTCAAAATTGTGCGCCATTTTTAGACGCAAGTCCAACTTTTCAACCATCCACCCACTACTCTTCCCATATATCAACATGTTTTTCCTTTCCCAAAATTCCTGTTTTTTCCTGGAATTTTCCAGTAATTTTCTCCCCATTGACAATGAATAGGAAATATACAATCTACTGCATACCCCACATTTCTCATCTGATTGGAACCGTTTTAACATCCACACACTCTACTCACCCTGGACAATCAAACTGTTGGTTATGAAAATTCCAGGAATTCACGGTTTTCCAAAGTCCTATTATTACCTTTTCTTTGAAAGTTTTCATGGTCCACATTTTTCGACCGTTTTTGACCGTTCCATCTTCAAAACATTCCTCTAACTTGGGACAGCAAATTTCTTTCACAATTTCCAGGTTTTCCCGAAATTCCAGGAATTCCAAAACACCCATTTCAAATCAAACTACTACGTCAACATTTTTTAACCGATACCAAAAATTCCAAGACCAACCCATTCATATTATCTAGGAAAATTGTGCTAGTATCAATATTTTCAAAATTTCCCGGTTTCACCGAATTCCCAAATATTCAGGAAATTCCCTTTAAATGAATGGATGTATTCATAGTTCTACAATGCCCTAAATTCTCAAAATAGTGCGCCATTTTTTACCCAAATCCGACTTTTCAACCATCCACCCACTACTCTTCCCATATATCGACGCAAAACATGTTTTTCCTTTCCCAAAATTACCGTTTTTCCCGGATATTTCCAGTAAATTTCTCCCCATTGACAATGAATAGGAAATATACAATCTACTGCATATTCCACATTTCTCATCTGATTGGAACCGTTCCAACACCCACACACTCCACTCACCCTGGACATTTAAACTGTTAGTTATGAAAATTCCAGGAATTCACGGTTTTCCAAAGCCCTATTTTCACCTATTTGTTGGAAGTTTTCACAGTGCACATTTTTCAACCGTTTTTGACCGTTCCAACTTTAAAACATTCCTCTTAGTTGGGACAACAAAAGTTACTTTTTTCGCCCCTACAAATTCCCGGGTTTCCCGAAAGTCCAGGAATTCCGAAATACCCATTTCATTTCAAACTGCTACTACGTCAACATTTTTTAACCGATTCCAAAAATTCCAACACCAACCCATTCATATCATCTAGGACAATTGTGATAGTATCAATATTTAAAAAAGTCCACGGTTTTCCCCAAAATTCCCAAATTTAAGGAAATTCCCTTTGAAATGAATAAATGTATTCATAGTTCTACAATGTCCTAAATTCTCAAAAATGTTGTGCCATTTTTAAACCCAAATCCAACCTTTCAACCATCCACCCACACTAATCTACCCAAATATTGAACACAAAACATGTTTTCCCTGTCCCAAAACTCCCGGTCTTACGGCATTTCCAGTAATTTTCTCACCATTGACAACGAATGGGCATTTTACAATCTACTGCATATCCCACATTTCTCCTCTGATTTGAACAGTTCCAACATCCACACACTCCACTCACTTTGGACAGTCAAACTATTAGTTCAAAAAATTCCAGGAATTCACGGTTTTCCAAAGCCCTATTTTCATCTATTTGTTGGAAGTTTTCACAGTTCACATTTTTCAACCGTTTTTGACTGTTCCGTCTTCAAAACATTCCTCTAAGTTGGGACAGCAAATTTTTTTCACAATTTCCCGGTTTTCCCGAAATTCCAGGAATTCCGAAACACCCATTTCAAATCAAACTGTCACTACGTCAGCATTTTGGACAATCAAACTATTAGTTATGAAAATTCCAGGAATTTACGGTTTTCCAACGCCCTATTTTCACCTATTTGTTGGAAGTTTTCATAGACCACATTTTTCAACCGTTTTTGACCGTTCCACCTTCAAAACATTCCTCTAAGTTGGGACAACGAAAGTTATCTTTTTTTTCCGACAAATTCCCAGTTTTCCTGAAAGTCCAGGAATTCCGAAATACCCATTTCATTTCAAACTGTTACTACGTCAACATTTTTTTACCGATTCCAAAAATTCCAACACAAACTTACTCATATCATCTAGGACAATTGTGCTAGTATCAATATTTTAAAAAAATCCACGGTTTTCCCCAAATTCCCACATTTTCCCTTTGAAATGAATAAATGTATTCATAGTTCTACAATGCCCTAAATTCTCAAAAATGTTGCGCCATTTTTCTTCATAATGTAAAAGTCAGTTGTCTTACACCGACCATGTCCTCGTACAGACCGAGCTGGACAACGTGTCGGCCACGCTGGAAGACGCCGAGAGAAAAGGCATCAAGATGACAAAAGACGTTGCTGGACTGGAAAGCCAACTCCAGGACACGCAGGTTCTCCAAGTTCAGTTCTCTGGGTTCCCAACTATCAACAAGCTAACTCGATATTTTCCCATAGGAGCTTCTCCAGGAGGAGACTCGCCAGAAACTGAACATCAGCAGCCGCACGCGGCAGCTGGAGGAGGAGAAGAACGCCCTCCAGGAGCAGCAGGAGGAGGACGAGGCGGCTCGCAAGAACCTGGACAAGCAGTTGCTGCTCCTCCAGGCTCAGGTAGGTCTCCCGTGTCGCCCCGTCGGCCTCTCCGTTTGACTTCCTCTTCTGTTCGCAGCTCTCAGAGAGCAAGAAGAAGCTGGAGGAGGACGCCGGGACCGTCGATGGTCTGGAGGAGGCCAAGAAGAAGCTGCTGAAGGACGCGGAGCTGTCGGCCCAGCGTCTGGAGGAGAAGACCATGGCTTTTGAGAAGATGGAGAAGACCAAGACCCGTCTGCAGCAGGAGCTGGATGACCTGACCGTTGACCTGGATCACCAGAGGCAGACCGTGTCCAGCCTGGAGAAGAAACAGAAGAAGTTTGACCAGGTCAGATGAAATAGGGTTAGGGTGTAGGGTAGGGTTAGAGTTAGGGTTTGTGTCGCGTCCGAGTGTTGACACGCTCAAGATTGTACTCGCGTGAAAGAGTCCTTCAAAAGAGATGCAGCTTTATGGAAGGTCTGGGTCATAAACAGCTGCCGCACTCGGTCATAAACAGTTCAAAGAAAAGGTGCTTGGAGCGGGTCAGGTTTGCCCCCTCTCTGCTTTGTAGATTTCGGATCATGATATGGTCCTTCCTGTGGCTGTCCAATAGATCAAACAAACCGACACCTCCACGTCGAATCCCATCGCACACAGTGGAGATTTACAAGCTTTAGGCCTTTTGCTTGATAAGATCAAAGACAGCTTTTGTCTTCTCCCAGGGCAACCTGAACTCATGGGAAAATAAGTTGTGTGATAACTTATATACAATTATTCTGACACTTTCTGCCTGGTCCCTGGCTTCAAGCGCGGGTGAAGAATGCTCTACTTGATGTGAAGACCCAAGGAGATGGGAGAGTATTATCTGCTCACACATGCTACCTGGTGGTTGTTTGAGCACACCGCCCTAGTCCCGGACTAATGAACCACGCCCCGCTTCAGTCACACGCAGGGTTCTCGCAGGAATGAGGCGAAAACGTACCCAGACCTACAGTACGTTTCTATGTCACACAAAGTTGCATGACTTCCGGTGAACTATCCACAGTGTGAAGCCGCCTCCAAGATCCTCTCCACGCCGGTGGGAAAATTAGCAGAGTCTCTTCCAAGTAGCATTAGCACTGGAGGAAGAGAGGAAAAGGAAAGGCTAAAGCATGCTACACAAAACAAGCGAACCGCTAGCTTCAGTGTAAAGTAGAGGTGATCTGTCAGGTTCCAACACCGAACTATCTATTAAACAAGACAAGAAGCAAGGAATCAAACAGAGACAGGATTCAATTTAGCTCATGAAGAGAGCGCGTGTGGACCTGCAACCTCGTACAGTGTCACCCCACCGCTCTGAGGAGGGAGCTCCACGCCTCCTCCTTTATTTGGGCATTCCCTGATTACAAAGCTGCAGCTGCTTCTAAGGGGAGGGGTCATAAACAGCTGCTGCACTGGGTCATAAAGAGTTCAAACAAAAAGGTGCTTGGAGCGGTGTCAGGTTTGCCCCCTCTCTGCTTGTAGATTTCGGATCATGATAAGGTCCTTCCTGGGGCTGTCCAAGATCTGAGAAACCGACACCTCTACGGCGCATTCCATCGCACACAGTGGAGGTTTACAAGCCGTCCGCCTTTTGCTTGATAAGATCAAAGACAGCTTTTGTCTTCACGCAGGGCAACCTGTACTCATAGGATAGGATAGGACTTTATTGGCATTGCACAAGTACAACGAAACTTTGAAAACAAAGTTTCGTTGTTGTTGTGCAATGCCAAACCCGTTCAAGATTAGACAAACAAACAGTGTGCAGGGTTACAGAGCAGGAACGCTGATGGGTCGCGACAAAGTGCCCCGTAAAAGATGGGGAAAAAGGTAAAACGCTGGGGTAGGATGAGTAAAAAAAATGCAATCTAGACTGGGCTCCTAAGGGGGCCCAGTCTGGAGTGGAAAAAACCTACATGCCATGCACACATAAACATGTTACAAATAATCACGACAACTCGCAACAGAGGGGGTGGGGGGGAGTTGGAACCCTGGAGGTCAACTGCTGCTATAAAGCGCTGCCAGCCATCCATCACCCCGAAGGGGAATCAAGTGGTGGTGAAGGCGTGGGGGGTGTGTATATGCCCATTTTCTTGGGTGTGTTGATGTACCATAGTGTCCATAGGCCTGGGGCCGTTCTGCATGCAAGCAAAAGTTCGACTCCAGGTGTCGTTGAGGAGGGAGGGAGGTCAAAAGCGTCCATCATTGAGGAGTCCTCGGGGGGGATGTTTTCAGAACAGCCTGCTCCTGTTGTTGCATCAAGGCCCATGGGGCGGCATGGCGTAGTGGGTAGAGCAACCGTGCCAGAAACCTGAGGGTTGCAGGTTCGCTCCCCGCCTCTTACCATCCAAAAAATCGCTGCTGTTGTGTCCTTGGGTGGGACACTTCACCCTTTGCCCCCGGTGCCACTCACACCGGTGAATTGAATGATGAATGATAGGTGGTGGTCGGAGGGGCCGTTGGCGCAAATTGCAGCCACGCTTCCGTCAGTCTACCCCAGGGCAGCTGTGGCTATGAAAGTAGCTTACCACCACCAGGTGTGAATGAATGATGGATTCTACATGTAAAGCGACTTTGGGTACTTAGAAAAGCGCTATATAAATCCCAGTTATTATTATTATTATTATTAAGGCCATTCGAGGGAGTCAAATCGTAGATTAGGATTTAGTTTTTCCGCGAGCAGACATTACAATATCTTGTCTGTTCTATTCCATGCTCTCATATCCAATTTTTTTTAGCAAACAAGTTGTGTGATAACTTATAAACAGTTATCCTGACATGATCGATCCAGATGTCGAGACTATAGATACCTACGGTATCAGTAAATAAATCTTTTTCCTCTGCAGATGCTAGCCGAGGAGAAGAGCATCTCGGCCCGCTACGCAGACGAGCGTGACCGGGCCGAGGCCGAGGCGAGGGACAAGGAGACCAAAGCTCTGTCCGTGACCAGAGCGCTGGACGAGACTCTGGAGGCCAAGGAGGAGCTGGAGCGGGCCAACAAGCAGCTCCGTGGCGAAATGGAGGACCTGATGAACTCCAAGGACGACGTCGGCAAGAACGTGAGCCTTTTCACGGCGCTAAAACACCCCCTGGTTTGTGTCGGTCTCGTGCTGACCTTCTGGTTGCTCGGCTGTGGGACCAAGGTGCACGAGCTGGAGAAGTCCAAGCGCACTCTGGAGCAGCAGCTGGAGGAGATGAAGACCCAGCTGGAGGAGCTGGAGGACGAGCTGCAGGGCACGGAGGACGCCAAGCTGCGCCTGGAGGTCAACATGCAGGCCACCAAGGCCCAGTACGAGCGGGACCTGCAGGCCAAGGACGAGCAGAACGAGGAGAAGAAGAGGGCGCTGGTCAAGCAGGTGGTGCCTCCTCTCTCTCTCTCTCTCTCTCTCTCTCTCTCCGTCCGCCGCTGGCGCAGCGCCTTGACTTGGCTCCTCCCCCTCAGGTGCGGGAGATGGAGGCGGAGCTGGAGGACGAGAGGAAGCAGAAAGCTTTGGCCGTGGCCGCCAAGAAGAAGCTGGAGATGGACCTGAAGGACGTGGAGGGGCAGATCCTAGGAGCCGGCAAGGGGCGGGACGAAGCCATCAAGCAGCTGCGCAAGTTACAGGTGAGAGGAGGGACCACACCTGGTCCTCATTTCACCTTTAGGGCTCCTCAAGTTTGGTCTTAAAACTAAGTCCTATATAGTTGTTTTTTTCAACGCTTAAATCTGGAGATCAACTTAAGATCCTTCAATATAAAGTTGTATTTATTTTTTTGTTTTTTGTATGGCAAACACAAAACATGCAATATTTTCCCCAAAAATATTTTTAGAGTGAAACATTTGATGTGATTGGAGCCTTAAATAGGTCAATAATTCATAACATTTAAATTGATTAAATATTATTTTTGAGCAAATACAGTTGCAAAAAATGTCCACTAAAATTCTTAGGGATCCAAAAAATCTCAGCTCAATAAAGTGTTAAAAATAATATTATTATTAATTATATTATTTAAATTTTTTGACTGTTAACGCTTAAATCTTTAGACCAACTTTACATTTGTTGATGCAAAGTTTTATTTTTATTTTTTTTATGGTTTATACCCTTTTTCTTATTTATTTTTTTATTTTTTTAAACCCTGTTTTTTTTTTTATTGCAAACACAAAATATGTAATGTTTCCCCAAAAATATTTTTAGGGTGAAATATTTGATGTGATTGGAGCCTTAAATAGGTCAATAATTCATAACATTTAATTTGATGAAACATTATTTTTGAGTAATTACAGTTGAAAAAAATCTCCACTAAAATTCTTAGGGATCCAAAAAATCCCAGCTCATTAAAGTGTTAAAAATAATATTATTATTAATTATATTATTTAAATTTTTTGACTGTTAGCGCTAAAATCTCTAGACCAACTTTAGATTTGTTGATACAAAGTTTTATTATTTTATTTTTTATGGTTTATATCCTTTTTTTTATTTTTATATTTTTTTTTTTAAACCCTGTTTTTTTAGTGCAAACACAAAATATGCAATGTTTCCCCAAAAATATTTTTAGGGTGAAATATTTGATGTGATTGGAGCCTTAAATAGGTCAATAATTCATAACATTTAATTTGATGAAACATTATTTTTGAGTAATTACAGTTGAAAAAAATCTCCACTAAAATTCTTAGGGATCCAAAAAATCCCAGCTCATTAAAGTGTTAAAAATAATATTATTATTAATTATATTATTTAAATTTTTTGACTGTTAGCGCTAAAATCTTTAGACCAACTTTAGATTTGTTGATACAAAGTTTTATTTTTATTTTTTTTATGGTTTATACCCTTTTTTTTAATTAAATTTATTTTTTTAAACCCTGTTTTTTTAGTTCAAACACAAAATATGCAATGTTTCCCCAAAAATATTTTTAGGGTGAAATATTTGATGTGATTGGAGCCTTAAATAGGTCAATAATTCATAACATTTAAATTGATTAAACATTATTTTTGAGCAAATACAGTTGCAAAAAATTTCCACTAAAATTCTTAGGGATCCAAAAAATCCCAGCTCATTAAAGTGTTAAAAATAATACTATTATTAATTATATTATTTACATTTTTTGACTGTTAGCGCTAAAATCTTTAGACCAACTTTAGATTTGTTGATACAAAGTTTTATTTTTTAATTTTTTATGGTTTATACCCTTTTTTTTTTTTTTTTTTTTTTTTTTTTTTAACCCTGTTTTTTTAGTGCAAACACAAAATATGCAATGTTTCCCCAAAAATATTTTTAGGGTGAAATATTTGATGTGATTGGAGCCTTAAATAGGTCAATAATTTATAACATTTAATTTGATGAAACATTATTTTTGAGTAATTACAGTTGAAAAAAATCTCCACTAAAATTCTTAGGGATCCAAAAAATACCAGCTCATTAAAGTGTTAAAAATAATATTATTATTAATTATATTATTTAAATTTTTTGACTGTTAGCGCTAAAATCTTTAGACCAACTTTAGATTTGTTGATACAAAGTTTTATTTTTATTTTTTTTATGGTTTATACCCTTTTTTTTAAATTAAATTTTTTTTTTTAAACCCTGTTTTTTTAGTGCAAACACAAAATATGCAATGTTTCCCCAAAAATATTTTTAGGGTGAAATATTTGATGTGATTGGAGCCTTAAATAGGTCAATAATTTATAACATTTAATTTGATGAAACATTATTTTTGAGTAATTACAGTTGAAAAAAATCTCCACTAAAATTCTTAGGGATCCAAAAAATACCAGCTCATTAAAGTGTTAAAAATAATATTATTATTAATTATATTATTTAAATTTTTTGACTGTTAGCGCTAAAATCTTTAGACCAACTTTAGATTTGTTGATACAAAGTTTTATTTTTATTTTTTTTATGGTTTATACCCTTTTTTTTAAATTAAATTTTTTTTTTTAAACCCTGTTTTTTTAGTGCAAACACAAAATATGCAATGTTTCCCCAAAAATATTTTTAGGGTGAAATATTTGATGTGATTGGAGCCTTAAATAGGTCAATAATTTATAACATTTAATTTGATGAAACATTATTTTTGAGTACTTACAGTTGAAAAAAATCTCCACTAAAATTCTTAGGGATCCAAAAAATACCAGCTCATTAAAGTGTTAAAAATAATATTATTGTTAATTATATTATTTACATTTTTTGACTGTTAGCGCTAAAATCTTTAGACCAACTTTAGATTTGTTGATACAAAGTTTTATTTTTTTATTTTTTGTAGATTATACCCTTTTTTTTTTTTTTTTTTTTTTTTTTAACCCTGTTTTTTTAGTGCAAACGCAAAATATGCAATGTTTCCCCAAAAATATTTTTAGGGTGATATATTTGATGTGATTGGAGCCTTAAATAGATCAATAATTCATAACATTTAATTTGATGAAACATTATTTTTGAGTAATTACAGTTGAAAAAAATCTCCACTAAAATTCTTAGGGATCCAAAAAATCCCAGCTCATTAAAGTGTTAAAAATAATATTATTATTAATTATATTATTTAAATGTTTTGACTGTTAGCGCTAAAATCTTTAGACCAACTTTAGATTTGTTGATACAAAGTTTTATTTTTTTATTTTTTATGGTTTATACCCTTTTTTTTAATTAATTTTTTTTTTTTTAAACCCTGTTTTTTTAGTGCAAACACAAAATATGCAATGTTTCCCCAAAAATATTTTTAGGGTGAAATATTTGATGTGATTGGAGCCTTAAATAGGTCAATAATTTATAACATTTAATTTGATGAAACATTATTTTTGAGTAATTACAGTTGAAAAAAATCTCCACTAAAATTCTTAGGGATCCAAAAAGTCCCAGCTCAATAAAGTGTTAAAAATAATATTATTATTAATTATATTATTTACATTTTTTGACTGTTAGCGCTAAAATCTTTAGACCAACTTTAGATTTGTTGATACAAAGTTTTATTTTTTATTTTTTTTATGGTTTATACCCTTTTTTTTATTTTTTTATTTTTTTTTTAAACCCTGTTTTTTTAGTGCAAACACAAAATATGCAATGTTTCCCCAAAAATATTTTTAGGGTGAAACATTTGATGTGATTGGAGCCTTAAATAAGTCAATAATTCATAACATTTAAATTGATTAAACATTATTTTTGAGCAAATACAGTTGCAAAAAATTTCCACTAAAATTCTTAGGGATCCAAAAAATCCCAGCTCATTAAAGTGTTAAAAATAATATTATTATTAATTATATTATTTACATTTTTTGACTGTTAGCGCTAAAATCTTTAGACCAACTTTAGATTTGTTGATACAAAGTTTTATTTTTTATTTTTTTATGGTTTATACCCTTTTTTTTTAAATTAAATTTTTTTTTTTAAACCCTGTTTTTTTAGTGCAAACACAAAATATGCAATGTTTCCCCAAAAATATTTTTAGGGTGAAATATTTGATGTGATTGGAGCCTTAAATAAGTCAATAATTCATAACATTTAAATTGATTAAACATTATTTTTGAGCAAATACAGTTGCAAAAAATTTCCACTAAAATTCTTAGGGATCCAAAAAATCCCAGCTCATTAAAGTGTTAAAAATAATATTATTATTAATTATATTATTTAAATTTTTTGACTGTTAGCGCTAAAATCTTTAGACCAACTTTAGATTTGTTGATACAAAGTTTTATTTTTTTATTTTTTATGGTTTATACCCTTTTTTTTATTTTTATATATTTTTTTTTAAACCCTGTTTTTTTAGTACAAACACAAAATATGCAATGTTTCCCCAAAAATATTTTTAGGGTGAAATATTTGATGTGATTGGAGCCTTAAATAGGTCAATAATTCATAACATTTAATTTGATGAAACATTATTTTTGAGTAATTACAGTTGAAAAAAATCTCCACTAAAATTCTTAGGGATCCAAAAAATACCAGCTCATTAAAGTGTTAAAAATAATATTATTATTCATTATATTATTAAAATTTTTTGACTGTTAGCGCTAAAATCTTTAGACCAACTTTAGATTTGTTGATACAAAGTTTTATCTTTTAATTTTTTATGGTTTGTACCCTTTTTATTTCCTTTTTTTTTAAACCCTGTTTTTTTAGTGCAAACACAAAATATGCAATGTTTCCCCAAAAATATTTTTAGGGTGAAATATTTGATGTGATTGGAGCCTTAAATAGATCAATAATTCATAACATTTAATTTGATGAAACATTATTTTTGAGTAATTACAGTTGAAAAAAATCTCCACTAAAATTCTTAGGGATCCAAAAAATCCCAGCTCATTAAAGTGTTAAAAATAATATTATTATTAATTATATTATTTAAATTTTTTTACTGTTAACGCTAAAATCTTTAGACCAACTTTAGATTTGATGATACAAAGTTTTATTTTTAAATTTTTTATGGTTTATACCCTTTTTTTTTTATTTTAATTTTTTTTAAACCCTGTTTTTTTAGTGCAAACACAAAATATGCAATGTTTCCCCAAAAATATTTTTAGAGTGAAACATTTGATGTGATTGGAGCCTTAAATAAGTCAATAATTCATAACATTTAAATTGATTAAACATTATTTTTGAGCAAATACAGTTGCAAAAAATTTCCACTAAAATTCTTAGGGATCCAAAAAATCCCAGCTCATTAAAGTGTTAAAAATAATATTATTATTAATTATATTATTTACATTTTTTGACTGTTAGCGCTAAAATCTTTAGACCAACTTTAGATTTGATGATACAAAGTTTAATTTTTTAATTTTTTATGGTTTATACCCTTTTTTTTATTTTTATTTTTTTTTAAACCCTGTTATTTTAGTGCAAACACAAAATATGCAATGTTTCCCCAAAAATATTTTTAGAGTGAAACATTTGATGTGATTGGAGCCTTAAATAAGTCAATAATTCATAACATTTAAATTGATTAAACATTATTTTTGAGCAAATACAGTTGCAAAAAATTTCCACTAAAATTCTTAGGGATCCAAAAAATCCCAGCTCATTAAAGTGTTAAAAATAATATTATTATTAATTATATTATATACATTTTTTTACTGTTAGCGCTAAAATCTTTAGACCAACTTTAGATTTGTTGATACAAAGTTTTATTTTTTTTATTTTTTATGGTTTATACCCTTTTTATTTTTTTTATTTTTTTTAAACCCTGTTTTTTTAGTGCAAACACAAAATATGCAATGTTTCCCCAAAAATATTTCTGGCTACTCTACCCACCTCTGCCCACAGGGCATTTCCTGTACGTGGGAAGGGATTCGTTCCCAGGGATTCGAATAAAGAACCAACTCTTTTTCTTTACTATAGTGGCCTCAATAACGGGAACCGGTTCTCAAAAAGGGATTTGAGTCCATGGAATCGGTTCTTTTCTTATCGAACAACCCGGGAGAACTGATTTCGAACATCATCCCGACTGTTAACGCTTAAATCTTTAGACCAACTTTAGATTTGTTGATATAAAGTTTTCTTTTTTTCTTTTTTATCGTTTATGCCCTTTTTTATTTTTATATATATCATTTTTTAAACCCTGTTTTTTTAGTGCAAACACCAAATATACAATATTTTCCCCAAAAATATTTTTAGGGTGAAATATTTGATGTGTTTGGAGCCTTAAATAGGTCAATAATTCATAACATTTAATTTGAATAAACATCATTTTTGAGCAATTACAGTTGGAAATCATCCATCCATCCATTTTTTACCGCTTATTCCCTTCGGGATGGCGGGGGGCGCTGGAGCCTATCTCAGCTACAATCGGACGGAAGGCGTGGTACACCCTGGACAAGTCGCCACCTCATCGCAGGGCCCAGTTGAAAAACATTTCCACTAAAATTCTTAGGGATCCAAAAAATCCCAGCTCATTAAAATGTTAAAAATAATATTATTATTATATATGTTATTTTAATTTTTTGACTGTAAATCTTTAGACCAACTTTAGATTTGTTGATATAAAGTTATTTTTTTTCTGTTTTTTTTAAACCCGTTTTTTTTTAGTGCAAACACAAAATATACAATATTTTCCCAAAAATATTTTTAAGGTGAAATATTTGATGTGTTTGGAGCCTTAAATAGGTCAATAATTTATAACATTTAATTTGATTAAACATTATTTTGGAGCAATTACAGTTGAAAAAAATTCCACAAAAATTATTTGGGATCCAAGTGTTAAAAAGAATATTATTATTATTTATTTTATTTAAATTATTTTACTCTCAACTTTTAAAATCTCTATTTTATTTTTTTAAATATATTTTTAATTGTTGTTTTATGCCCATTTTGTTAAATAATTTTTTTTTATTATGGCAAACACTAAAAATATGCTAAATGTCCCCCCAAAAGTATTTCCAAATGCAGTATTTGATGAGAAGTAATTGTAGACTTAAATTTGTCAATAATTCATAACAACATTTATTTTGATTCATTATTATTTTTTGAGCAATGACATTTTTAAAGAAAGTCCGTACTTTGGAAAAAGAGCAGTTGTCCCATGGCCACGCTCACCTGGCATCTCCTCCAGGCCCAGACCAAGGACTACCAGAGGGAACTGGAGGACGCCCGGGCTTCCAGGGATGATGTCTTTGCGCTGGCCAAGGAGAGTGAGAAGAAGCTGAAGAGTCTGGAGGCGGAGGTCCTGCAGCTGCACGAGGTACACCACCCTCTCCACTACGTGGGACGGGAACATTGCCAAGGTTTTCTGTGACTCTGCAGGACCTGGCGGCGTCAGAGAGAGGCCGACGGCACGCCGAGCAAGAACGAGACGAGCTCCAGGACGAGATCTCCAACAGCGCGTCTGGGAAGTGAGTTCCTTCTTGTCGGTGGCTGGAGAACATCTCCAATTAATGATCAAATACATGTCAACATTAAAATATCACATTGATAAGTGAATACAAACATAACATTGAGAGTATAATCCTAGTAATATTATTCATTAGGATCAAATAATCATTAAAAACCATAAGAGTTTAAGATGATCAGTAAAAAGCCTGAAGACCTTTTTAAAAAATGCTCTCTGGCAGGCTCTTCCACAGGGGTCTTTGTTCTGGTATTTGGTAACGCTAGAAGGCCCTCAGGGTCTGTGAGGGTTGATAGGATGAGAGCAGGTCAGATAGACCTTTAAAAAGGAATAATGGAGCTTTAAAATGGACTCTGAAGCGGACAGGGAGCGAATGCGGCGACTTTAAAACTGGTGTAATATGCGCCCGCCCTTGGTCCTCGTCAGCACGCCTGACTTTTCCAATAAATGTAGATGTTCTTTTCGGGAAGACCAAGGAGCGTTACAATAGTCTAAAGGACACTGGGGGGGGGGGGGGGGGGGGGGAAGCATGCATTAGCACTTCAGTGTTAGCCCGAGAGAGAAACGGGTGGCTACGTTCTTAAGAAGATAAAAACCCTTCTGTTTTCTACCAGGGGCAGAAAGCATGTATTTATGAATGTATATATGTATGTATGTGTGTATGTGTATGTATGTATGCATGTATATATGTATGTATGCATGTATATATGTGTGCATGTATGTGTATGTGTGTGTATGTATTAGAGATGCGCGGATAGGCAATTATTTCATCCGCAACCGCGTCAGAAAGTCGTCAACCATCCGCCATCCACCCGATGTAACGTTTGATCAGAACTGCATCCGCCCGCCATCCGCCCGTTGTTAATCTAATATTAATTAAAAAAAAAAAAAAAGGGTGAAAACTACGCGAATTGCACCTTGTGCAGACAAGATTTTTCGATCGGACACGGAGGAATTAGCGATGTAAAAGACCACGTTGGGACAAAACAACACAAGTCTAATGCCGTTGCTAGCGATACAAGTGGAAAACTTTCAACGCTTTTCGTCGCCCAAACAGATTCTTTGGATGTGATAAATGCCGAAGTTTTATTTACGGAGGCAATAATTGAGCATGGACTTCCAATCGCACTGGCTGATCACATGGGACAGTTAAATGTTTGTAATGCAACCTTTAAAAATCATTACGCGGTGATCGCGGTCCCAAAAATAAACTTTTCTTGCATGATAATGTCCAGAAAAATTCGCTTTATATTACTATAGAGTCCTTTTAACGAATGAGTTTGATGGTTTATCACAAACCTTAAATGAAAGAAGTCCTTTGTTCTCCTGCACCATGCATGCGCAATCCTGTCGGCTGTATTTCACAGCACGACATACTGTTAAAAGTGTTTATACTATTTATACTTTCAATTAACAAATTGAAGTCTTGTGAAAGGTTGACAGGATAACTGGCATTAACTGTCAAAATAATTTCAAACTATTGAAGTTAGCTTACAGAATAAACATGTCAATCAACCCATATGATTTTTGCTGTAATATTTTTGTTTTGAAAAGTCACTGTGACTGATAGAAAAGTGATGGTTTTAGCAACATTTTAACCTGTCTGAATGCTAATAATCATTTTGCGTCGGGGGGCGAAGCCCTGAACCCTCCACCAGGACTTTGTCCTGGACCTACCAGGGCCTGCGGCCCTTGGACCCTGGCTACTAGGTTTTTCTGATTTAAAAGTTGGCAGTTATGGTGAGGTTATAAAGCTTTTGCCTGTTAAAGAAAGGAGACTGATCCAATGCAGCACAGACATTCGCGTGCCACGCTGTCACGACCCAGACGCACACCAGTGCGCAATTATATGGGAGCCGCGCTGAGCGCACCTCCAAGCGCGTCTCGCTGCCGGCGACGGCCGGGTATGGGCCCACGCTCCAGCGCCATCCATTTTCAGGGCTAGTTGATTCGGCAGGTGGGTTGTTACACACTCCTTAGCGGGTTCCGACTTCCATGGCCACCGTCCTGCTGTCTATATCAACCAGGGTGAGCCCCACCCCTTTCGTGAGCGCACTGCGCGCGGAGTGACCCCTGTTACGCGCCCCCGGCAACAGGGGTGGCGGGCAGGTAAGCTGCGCGGGCGGAGCACGCGGAGTGACCCATGTTACGAGCCCCCGGCCTCGGGGGTGGCGGGCAGGTAAGCTGCTTACCTGCTGCGCGTGACGCCGGCCGCGGCGAAAGCGGACGAGGCGGGGTGTCGGTGCGGTGGGCGCGGTGGTGACCCTAGACGTGCGTCGGGCCCTTCTCGCGGATCGCCTCAGCTACGGCTCCCGGTGGGGCCCTCTCGGGGGAAGGGGCCTCGGTCCCGGACCCCGGCGAGGCGTCCCTTCTCCGCTCCGTAAAAGTGTCTCTCTCTTTTTTTTTTTTCTTCTGTTGTGGCATATGCTGCAGGTGCCTGCTCGTTTTTCGTATGTGGGTAACAACATTTAACTATGTATATATATTTACCAATTGGTTTAACTGCCACCCGCAAAAAACAAAAACAAAAAAAAATATCTAATTAATCCGCCCGACCCGACCCGCGAGCGGATAAAATCTTTTTTTTTTTTTATTTCATCCGCCCGATCCGCGGATAATCCGCGGACTCCGCGGTTGTGTCCGCAAACCGTGCATCTCTAGTATGTATGTATGTATGTATGTGTGTATGTATGTCTGTGTTTTTGTATGTATGTGTGTATATACATATGTATGTGTATGTGTGTGTGTATATATTTATGTATGTGTGTATGTAGTATGTATGTATGTAAATATGTATATCAATCAAACAATCAAAGTTGACCTTCATCATAAATGTCTCAAAGGGCTGCACAAGCCACAACAACATCCTTGGCCCAGATCCCACATCAGGGCAAGAAAAAAACTCAACCCAATGGGAACAATGTGAAACCCTGGAAGTATATATGTGTGTGTATGTATATATATATATATATATATATATATATATATATATATATATATATACCGTATTTTCTGCACCATAAGGCGCCCTGGGTTATAAGCCGCGCCTTCAATGAACGGCATATTTCAAAACTTTGTCCACCTATAAGCCGCCCCGTGTTATAAGCCGCATCTAACTGCGCTAAAGGAATGTCAAAAAAACAGTCAGATAGCTCAGTCAAACTTTAATAATATATTAAAACCAGCGTTCTAACAACTCTGTTCACTCCCAAAATGTACGCAAATGTGCAATCACAAACATACGTATATCAACATGGACAGAGCTGCGTGAAAAAAGCCACCCGGCCTCTTCGCGTAAACTTAAACTTACCTTAACCACTCGCTCATCTTTTCTTCATCCATCCCTTCGAGTTAGCTTTTATGATGACGCCGGCTGGAAAGGTCTCTTTTGGCAAGGTCTTCCTTTTGAATATCACCATGGGTGGAAGTTTCTGGCCATTAGCATGGCAAGCTAGAACCACAGTGAAGGATGACTTCTCATTCCCTGTGGTGCGAATATTCACCGTACGTGCTCCCGTTGTATCCACAGTGCGGTTCACAGGAATATCAGTTGCTGTGAAATAGTAATCCGTGTGCGGATGGAGAGATTGCGTCTTTTCATGAACCGGATCCCTGACGCTTAGTAGGAGCCATTTTGTGGTCTTTACAGATGTAAACACACAAAGGAAATGAAACGTACGGTATATCCACGCGCTTTTTCTCCTTCTACGCGGGCGGGTGGTTGCTTACAGTAGAAGAAGAAGCGCTTCCTGTTCTATGGGGGCGGGTGCTTACCTTGGCGGTTGCTTGCGTAGAAGAAGAAGCGCTTCCTGTTCTACCGGGAAAAAAGATGGCGGCTGTTTACCGAAGTTGCGAGATCGAAACTTTATGAAAATGAATCTTAATATTAATCCATATATAAAGCGCACCGGGTTAAAAGCCGCACTGTCAGCTTTTGAGTAAATTTGTGGTTTTTAGGTGCGGCTAATAGTGCGGAAAATACGGTATATATATATATATATATATATATATATATATATATATATATATTTATATATATATATATATATATATATATATGTATATATATATGTGTGTATATGTATATATATATATATATATGTGTATATGTATATATATATATGTGTATATATATGTGTATATATATATATATATATATGTGTATATATATATATGTATATATATATATATAATGGCTATATAATTAATATAATCGAATATTAAGAGTATGTGAAAGTTTGATTCCTCCTTTGTTTACTTCCGTGACGACCTCCTTAAAGTTTTGTAATCAATCAGAAATATCAAGCAGCCAAAATGCGCCAAAAATGGATAAGTGTGGAGAGTGTTTTGCATTTTTCCCATCATGCACTGTAATGAGTTTGAGTGTCATTGTGACTTTTTGTTATGGTGTTTGGACATGTTTCATGATATCCATTAAGTTTGGTGAGCAGGTTGTGTCATGTGTGACAACTTTTTGTGTTGGTAGCATTTTTTTTCCTATTTTGTTTTTGCACCATGACTAGAGAAGGTTGTTTGCTTTGGGTCATATAAGTAATTGCTGTGCTATCGTTTTAAAATACATTAAAAACATTTGTTACTTTTTCCTCACGACGTGGAAGCGGCAGTTTGGACAGCTGTGTTATTTGCACGCTCCTGACATTGCAGATCAGCGCTGATGGATGAGAAGAGGAGGCTGGAGGCTCGCATCGCTCACCTGGAGGAGGAGCTGGAAGAAGAACAGGGAAACATGGAGCTTCTCAACGACCGCTTCAGAAAGAGCACCATGCAGGTGCGCCTGCTTTTCCTTCCTGTGTCCCTTCCCTCCGAGGTACCAGCCCTGCTCCGGTCTCCACAGGTGGACTCGCTGACGGTAGAGTTGAGTGCGGAACGCAGCGCGGGTCAGAAGAGCGAGAACGCCCGGCAGCAGCTGGAGCGGCAGAACAAGGAGCTGCGGGCCAAGCTGGGCGAGCTGGAGGGCTCGGTGAAGAGCCGCTTCAGAGCCTCCATCGCCGCCCTGGAGGCCAAGATCCTGCAGCTGGAAGAGCAGCTGGAGCAGGAGGCCAAGTAAGAACGCCACAATGGCCGACGTGGAGCCCTTTCAACTCTCCCTGGCTCTCCTCTGTAGGGAGCGAGCTGCCGCCAACAAGCTGGTGAGGAGGACGGAGAAGAAGCTGAAAGAAATCTGCTTGCAGGTGGAAGACGAGCGCCGCCATGCAGACCAGTTCAAAGAACAGGTAAGTTCTCTGGCACCTTAACTTATCTTAGTGCCGCAACTTGAGCAGGGATTGCCAAGCTCCATCTAGTGGTGCTTGGGCTCCATCTAGTGGTGCTTGAGCTCCATCTAGTGGTGCTTGGGCTCCATCTAGTGGTGCTTGGGCTCCATCTAGTGGTGCTTGGGCTCCATCTAGTGGTGCTTGGGCTCCATCTAGTGGTGCTTGGGCTCCATCTAGTGGTGCTTGGGCTCCATCGAGTGGTGCTTGGGCTCCGTCTAGTGGTGCTTGGGCTCCGTCTAGTGGTGCTTGGGCTCCGTCTAGTGGTGCTTGGGCTCCATCTAGTGGTGTTTGGGCTCCATCGAGTGGTGCTTGGGCTCCATCGAGTGGTGCTTGGGCTCCATCTAGTGGTGCTTGGGCTCCATCTAGTGGTGCTTGGGCTCCATCTAGTGGTGCTTGAGCTCCATCTAGTGGTGCTTGGGCTCCATCTAGTGGTGTTTGGGCTCCATTGAGTGGTGCTTGGGCTCCATCTAGTGGTGCTTTGGCTCCATCTAGTGGTGCTTGGGCTTCATCTAGTGGTGCTTGGGCTCCATCTAGTGGTGCTTTGGCTCCATCTAGTGGTGCTTGGGCTCCATCGAGTGGTGCTTGGGCTCCATCTAGTGGTGCTTGGGCTCCATCTAGTGGTGCTTGGGCTCCATTTAGTGGTGCTTTGGCTCCATCTAGTGGTGCTTGGGCTCTATCTAGTGGTGCTTGAGCTCCATCGAGTGGTGCTTGGGCTCCATCTAGTGGTGCTTGGGCTCCATCTAGTGGTGCTTGGGCTCCATCTAGTGGTGCTTGGGCTTCATCTAGTGATGCTTGGGCTTCATCTAGTGGTGCTTGGGCTCCATCTAGTGGTGCTTGGGCTCCATCTAGTGGTGCTTGGGCTCCATCTAGTGGTGCTTGGGCTCCATCTAGTGGTGCTTGAGCTCCATCTAGTGGTGCTTGGGCTCCATCTAGTGGTGCTTGGGCTCCATCTAGTGGTGCTTGGGCTCCATCTAGTGGTGCTTGGGCTCCATCTAGTGGTGCTTGGGCTCCATCTAGTGGTGCTTGGGCTTCATCTAGTGGTGCTTGGGCTCCATCTAGTGGTGCTTGGGCTCCATCTAGTGGTGCTTGGGCTCCATCGAGTGGTGCTTGGGCTCCATCTAGTGGTGCTTGGGCTCCATCTAGTGGTGCTTGGGCTTCATCTAGTGGTGCTTGAGCTCCATCTAGTGGTGCTTGGGCTCCATCGAGTGGTGCTTGGGCTCCATCTAGTGGTGCTTTGGCTCCATCTAGTGGTGCTTGGGCTTCATCTAGTGGTGCTTGGGCTCCATCGAGTGGTGCTTGGGCTCCATCGAGTGGTGCTTGGGCTCCATCGAGTGGTGCTTGGGCTCCATCTAGTGGTGCTTGGGCTCCATCTAGTGGTGCTTGGGCTCCATCTAGTGGTGCTTGGGCTCCATCGAGTGGTGCTTGGGCTCCATCTAGTGGTGCTTGGGCTCCATCTAGTGGTGCTTGGGCTTCATCTAGTGGTGCTTGGGCTCCATCTAGTGGTGCTTGGGCTTCATCTAGTGGTGCTTGCGCTCCATCTAGTGGTGCTTGCGCTCCATCTAGTGGTGCTTTGGCTCCATCTAGTGGTGCTTGGGCTTCATCTAGTGGTGCTTGAGCTCCATCTAGTGGTGTTTGGGCTCCATCGAGTGATGCTTGGGCTCCATCGAGTGGTGCTTGGGCTCCATCTAGTGGTGCTTGGGCTCCATCTAGTGGTGCTTGGGCTCCATCTAGTGGTGCTTGGGCTCCATCTAGTGGTGCTTGGGCTTCATCTAGTGGTGCTTGAGCTCCATCTAGTGGTGTTTGGGCTCCATCGAGTGATGCTTGGGCTCCATCGAGTGGTGCTTGGGCTCCATCTAGTGGTGCTTGGGCTCCATCTAGTGGTGCTTGGGCTCCATCTAGTGGTGCTTGGGCTCCATCTAGTGGTGCTTGGGCTCCATCTAGTGGTGCTTGGGCTCCATCTAGTGGTGCTTGGGCTCCATCTAGTGGTGCTTGGGCTCCATCGAGTGGTGCTTGGGCTCCATCGAGTGGTGCTTGGGCTCCATCGAGTGGTGCTTGGGCTCCATCTAGTGGTGCTTGGGCTCCATCTAGTGGTGCTTGGGCTCCATCTAGTGGTGCTTGGGCTCCATCGAGTGGTGCTTGGGCTCCATCTAGTGGTGCTTGGGCTCCATCTAGTGGTGCTTGGGCTTCATCTAGTGGTGCTTGGGCTCCATCTAGTGGTGCTTGGGCTTCATCTAGTGGTGCTTGCGCTCCATCTAGTGGTGCTTGCGCTCCATCTAGTGGTGCTTTGGCTCCATCTAGTGGTGCTTGGGCTTCATCTAGTGGTGCTTGAGCTCCATCTAGTGGTGTTTGGGCTCCATCGAGTGATGCTTGGGCTCCATCGAGTGGTGCTTGGGCTCCATCTAGTGGTGCTTGGGCTCCATCTAGTGGTGCTTGGGCTCCATCTAGTGGTGCTTGGGCTCCATCTAGTGGTGCTTGGGCTTCATCTAGTGGTGCTTGAGCTCCATCTAGTGGTGTTTGGGCTCCATCGAGTGATGCTTGGGCTCCATCGAGTGGTGCTTGGGCTCCATCTAGTGGTGCTTGGGCTCCATCTAGTGGTGCTTGGGCTCCATCTAGTGGTGCTTGGGCTCCATCTAGTGGTGCTTGGGCTCCATCTAGTGGTGCTTGGGCTCCATCTAGTGGTGCTTGGGCTCCATCTAGTGGTGCTTGGGCTCCATCTAGTGGTGGGCCACAACATCACTTCATAGTTACTGTTCACACTGGAAGGATGCAGTGGCCAAAAACATGAAATACACTACAAAAAAAGTCAAGATATAATAAACAGGAAGCAGAACAAAAAGTGAAGATATAGTAAACAGGAAGTAGAACAAAACAAGTGAAGATATAATAAACAGGAAACATAACAAAAAGTGAAGATTTGAGAAACAGGAAGCAGAACAAAAAGTGAAGATACAATAAACAGGAAGTAGAACAAAAAGTAAATGTATAATAAACAGGAAGTACAATAAAAAGTGAATATATAATAAACAGGAAGCAGAACAAAAAGTAAATATATAATAAACAGGAAGTAGAACAAAAAGTGAAGATATAATAAACAGGAAGTAGAACAAAAAGTAAATATATAATAAACAGGAAGTAGAACAAAAAGTAAATATATAATAAACAGGAAGTAGAACAAAAAGTGAAGATATAATAAACAGGAAGTAGAATAAAAAGTGAAGATATAATAAACAGGAAGTAGAACAAAAAGTGAAGATATAATAAACAGGAAGTAGAACAAAAAGTAAATATATAATAAACAGGAAGTAGAACAAAAAGCAAATATATAATAAACAGGAAGTAGAACAAAAAGTGAAGATATAATAAACAGGAAGTAGAATAAAAAGTGAAGATATAATAAACAGGAAGTAGAACAAAAAGTGAAGATATAATAAACAGGAAGTAGAACAAAAAGTAAATATATAATAAACAGGAAGTAGAACAAAAAGCAAATATATAATAAACAGGAAGTAGAACAAAAAGTGAAGATATAATAAACAGGAAGTAGAACAAAAAGTCAAGATATAATTAACAGGAAGTAGAACAAAAAATAAATATATAATAAACAGGAAGTAGAACAAGAAGTGAAGCTATAATAAACAGGAGGTAGAAGAAAAAGTAAATATATAATAAACAGGAAACATAACAAAAAGTGAAGATATAATGAAAAGGCAGTACAAGAAAAAGTGAAGATATAATAAACAGGAAGTAGAAGAAAAAGACAAGATATAATAAACAGGTAGTCGAACAAAAAGTAAATATATAATAAACAGGAAACATAACAAAAAGTGAAGATATAATGAAAAGGCAGTACAAGAAAAAGTGAAGATATAATAAACAGGAAGTAGAAGAAAAAGTGAAGATATAATAAACAGGAAGTAGAAGAAAAAGTGAAGATATAATGAACAGGAAGTAGAACAAAAAGTAAAGATATAATAAACAGGAAGTAGAATAAAAAGTGAAGATATAATAAACAGGAAGTAGAAGAAAAAAGTGAAAATATAATAAACAGGAAGTAGAACAAAAAGTGAAGATATAATAAACAGGAAGTAGAACAAAAAGTGAAGATATAATAAACAGGAAGTAGAACAAAAAGTGAAGATATAATAAGCAGGAAGTAGAAGAAAAAAGTGAAGATATAATAAACAGGAAGTAGAACAAAAAGTAAATATATAATAAACAGGAAGTAGAATAAAAAGTGAAGATATAATAAACAGGAAGTACAACAAAAAGTGAAGATATAATAAACAGGAAGTAGAATAAAAAGTGAATATATAATAAACAGGAAGTAGAACAAAAAGTAAATATATAATAAACAGGAAGTAGAATAACAAGTGAAGATATAATAAACAGGAAGTAGAACAAAAAGTAAGAATATAATAAACAGGAAGTAGAACAAAAAGTGAAGATATAATAAACAGGAAGTAGAATAAAAAATGAAGATATAATAAACAGGAAACATAACAAAAAGTGAAGATATAATAAACAGGAAGTAGAAGAAAAAAGTGAAGATATAATAAACAGGAAGTAGAACAAGAAGTGAAGCTATAATAAACTGGAGGTAGAAGAAAAAGTGAAGATATAATAAACAGGAAGTAGAAGAAAAAGTCAAGATATAATAAACAGGAAGTAGAACAAAAAGTAAATATATAGTAAACCGGAAACATAACAAAAAGTGAAGATATAATGAAAAGGAAGTACACCAAAAAGTAAAGATATAATAAACAGGAAGTAGAACAAAAAGTAAATATATAATAAACAGGAAGTAGAACAAAAAGTGAAGATATAATAAACAGGAAGTAGAATAAAAAGTGAAGATATAATAAACAGGAAGTAGAATAAAAAGTGAAGATATAATAAACAGGAAGTAGAACAAAAAGTGAAGATATAGTAAACAGGAAGTAGAACAAAACAAGTGAAGATATAATAAACAGGAAACATAACAAAAAGTGAAGATTTGATAAACAGGAAGTAGAACAAAAAGTGAAGATACAATAAACAGGAAGTAGAACAAAAAGTGAAGATATAATAAGCAGGAAATAGAAGAAAAAGTGAAGATATAATAAGCAGGAAGTAGAAGAAAAAGTGAAGATATAATAAACAGGAAGTAGAAGAAAAGGTGAAGATATAATGAACAGGAAGTAGAAGAAACAGATATAATATGAGATATGTTATTGTGTTGAAGGTGGAAAAGGCCAACTCGCGCATGAAGCAGCTGAAGCGTCAGCTGGAGGAGGCAGAAGAAGAAGCCACCAGGTCCAACGCGTCACGCAGGAAGCTGCAGAGAGAACTGGATGACGCCACTGAGGCCAGCGAGGGTCTGAGTCGGGAGGTCAACACGCTGAAGAACCGCCTCAGGTAAGTCCATTCACTTCCTGATAAATAGTATTCATCTTTTGCTCTTACCTGGTCACTACAGTACTAGTACTGTCCATGTAGTACTAGTACTGTCCATAAAGTACTAGTACTGTCCATGTAGTACTAGTACTGTCCATAAAGTACTAGTACTGTCCATGTAGTACTAGTACTGTCCATGTAGTACTAGTACTGTCCATGTTGTACTAGTACTGTCCATGTAGTACTAGTACTGTCCATGTTGTACTAGTACTGTCCATGTAGTACTACTACTGTCCATGTAGTACTAGTACTGTCCATGTAGTACTAGTACTGTCCATGTAGCACTACTACTGTCCATGTAGTACTAGTACTGTCCATGTTGTACTAGTACTGTCCATGTAGTACTAGTACTGTCCATGTTGTACTAGTACTGTCCATGTAGTACTACTACTGTCCATGTAGTACTAGTACTGTCCATGTAGTACTAGTACTGTCCATGTAGCACTACTACTGTCCATGTAGTACTAGTACTGTCCATGTAGTACTAGTACTGTCCATGTTGTACTAGTACTGTCCATGTAGTACTAGTACTGTCCATGTTGTACTAGTACTGTCCATGTAGTACTACTACTGTCCATGTAGTACTAGTACTGTCCATGTAGTACTAGTACTGTCCATGTAGCACTACTACTGTCCATGTAGTACTAGTACTGTCCATGTAGTACTAGTACTGTCCATGTAGTACTAGTATTGTCCATATAGTACTAGTACTGTCCCTGTAGTACTAGTACTGTCCATGTAGTACTACTACTGTCCATGTAGTACTAGTACTGTCCATGTAGTACTAGTACTGTCCATGTTGTACTAGTACTGTCCATGTAGTACTAGTACTGTCCATGTTGTACTAGTACTGTCCATGTAGTACTAGTACTGTCCATGTAGTACTAGTACTGGTCCATGTAGTACTACTACTGTCCATGTTGTAGTAGTACTGTCCATGTGGTACTACTACTGTCCATGTAGTACTAGTACTGTCCATGTAGTACTAGTACTGTCCATGTTGTACTAGTACTGTCCATGTAGTACTAGTACTGTCCATGTTGTACTAGTACTGTCCCTGTAATACTAGTACTGTCCATGCAGTACCCGTACTGTCCATGTAGTACTAGTACTGTCCATGTAGTACTAGTACTGTCCATGTAGTACTAGTATTGTCCATATAGTACTAGTACTGTCCATATAGTACTAGTACTGTCCGTGTAGTACTAGTACTGTCCATGTAGTACTAGTACTGTCCATGTAGTACTAGTACTGTCCATATAGTACTAGTACTGTCCATATAGTACTAGTACTGTCCCTGTAATACTAGTACTGTCCATGCAGTACCCGTACTGTCCATGTAGTACTAGTACTGTCCATGTAGTACTAGTACTGTCCATGTAGTACTAGTACTGTCCATATAGTACTAGTACTGTCCATATAGTACTAGTACTGTCCGTGTAGTACTAGTACTGTCCATATAGTACTAGTACTGTCCATGTAGTACTAGTACTGTCGATGTTGTACTAGTACTGTCCATGCAGTACTAGTACTGTCCATGTAGTACTAGTACTGTCCATGTAGTACTAGTACTGTCCATATAGTACTACTACTGTCCATTTAGTACTAGTACTGTCCATGTAGTACTAGTACTGTCCATGTAGTACTACTACTGTCCATGTTGTACTAGTACTGTCCATGTAGTACTACTACTGTCCATGTAGTACTACTACTGTCCATGTAGTACTAGTACTGTGAATATAGTACTAGTACTGTCCATGTAGTACTAGTACTGTCCCTGTAGTACAAGTACTGTCCATATAGTACAAGTACTGTCCATATAGTACTAGTACTGTCAGTACAGTACTAGTACTGTCCATATAGTACTAGTACTGTCCATATAGTACTACTACTGTCCATGTAGTACTACTACTGTCCATGTAGTACTAGTACTGTCCATATAGTACTAGTACTGTCCATATAGTACTACTACTGTCCATGTAGTACTAGTACTGTCCATATAGTACTAGTACTGTCCATGTAGTACTACTACTGTCCATGTAGTACTAGTACTGTCCATATAGTACTAGTACTGTCCATGTAGTACTACTACTGTTCATGTAGTACTAGTACTGTCCATATAGTACTAGTACTGTCCATATAGTACTAGTACTGTCCATGTAGTACTAGTACTGTCCATATAGTACTAGTACTGTCCCTGTAGCACTAGTACTGTCCATATAGTACTAGTACTGTCCATATAGTACTAGTACTGTCCATGTAGTACTAGTACTGTCCATATAGTACTAGTACTGTCCCTGTAGCACTAGTACTGTCCATATAGTACTAGTACTGTCCATATAGTACTAGTACTGTCCATGTAGTACTAGTACTGTCCCTGTAGTACTAGTACTGTCCATATAGTACTAGTACTGTCCATGTAGTACTAGTACTGTCCATGTTGTACTAGTACTGTCCATATAGTACTAGTACTGTCCATGTAGTACTAGTACTGTCCATGTAGTACTAGTACTGTCCATGTAGTACGAGTACTGTCCATGTAGTACTAGTACTGTCCATGTAGTACTAGTACTGTCCATATAGTACTAATACTGTCCATATAGTACTACTACTGTCCATGTAGTACTAGTACTGTCCATATAGTACTAGTACTGTCCATATAGTACTAGTACTGTCCGTGTAGTACTAGTACTGTCCATGTAGTACTAGTACTGTCCATGTAGTACTAGTATTGTCCATATAGTACTACTACTGTCCATTTAGTACTAGTACTGTCCATGTAGTACTAGTACTGTCCATATAGTACTACTACTGTCCATGTAGTACTAGTACTGTCCATGTAGTACTAGTACTGTCCATGTAGTACGAGTAGTGTCCCTGTAGGACTAGTACTGTCCACAGGGCCGGCCCGTGGCATAGTCCGTATAGGCAAATGCTAAGGGCGCCGTCCATCAGGGGGCGCCACGCCAGTGCCACAAATGTTGGAGGAAAAAAAAAAAAAGTTGGTACTATTATTTCTAAATACAAAAAATAATCCCACGTTAATTAAAATGCAAAGTAAAGCCTATATAATAGAAATATTATATTATATTGTATCGTGACTCTTTTTGGACGTCACCACATCAAAAAATCAACACAAGATGTCAAAACGGCCAAAACTGTCAGGTGCCCAGGGAAGAAAAAAGAGAAAAGAAGAGGAGAAACGAGAAAAGACAGAGGTATCAGGTAGGTAACGTTAGCCTACATGAAATTATTTGTCTGTTACAGAATGTGATAGTAACCTGGCTTTTTAGCATTAAGCTAATGTTACATGATTCGGCAATTGCTAATCAATAAATAGCTAGTTCTGTTTTAACGTCGGGTTAATATTGTGGAGGGGGCTAAATTGTTATGGAAAATAATAATGTAACGTTAGGTAATTACAGTACTCCCACCTTACATTCCTCAGGGACATTTGTATTAGATCTTTTAAGCAGGTGTTTTTTGTTTACATTGTTATTGCCTTCTGGTTAGCTAATGTTTGCCCTGCAGGTAATAGTCACTTTTCCACCCCTTTATATATTAGGTATAGTTGTAAGCCTAGTTGTTAAAGTGCACATCATTAATGTTAATTAAGCAATATGTATGTAAAAAATATTGTATTTCATATATTCATTTTTAATTTTTTGCATTCATTTATTTATTCATATTTTTTTTTATCTTGTTAACTATTCTGATTGTTAATTTGCTTTCTTTAAGTAAAAAAAAAGGTCAAAGACAAAGCTATTCGGTTTCTTGTGAGGATATACACTTCACTGCCGATGTGGGGTGGCGCCACCTAAAATCTTGCCTAGGGCGCCAGATTGGTTAGGGCCGGGCCTGACTGTCCATGTAGTACTAGTACTGTCCATGTAGTTGGTAGATAGGTACACAACAGTTGAACAAACATTATTTTCCATCCATCCATTTTCTACCGCTTTCCCCTCTCTGGGTCGCGGTATATATATATATATATATATATATATATATATATATATATATATATATATATATATATATATATATATATATATATATATATATATATATATATATATATATATATATGAATATTGTATATATACATGTGTGTGTATATATATGTGTATGTATGTATGTATGTATATATGTGTGTATATATACACATGTATATATGTATGTATATATATATATATATATATATATATATATATATACATGTATATATATGTATATATATATATGTGTATGTGTATATATATATATATATATATATATATATATATATATATATATATATATATACACATGTATATATATTTGTGTGTGTGTGTGTATATATATATATATATATATATATATATATATATATATATATATATAAATATATATATGATCATATACAGTATACAAACCCCAAAAGCAGTGAAGTTGTCAGGTTGTGTAAATGGTAAATAAAAAGAGAATACAACAAATCCTTTTCAACTTATATTCAATTGAATAGACTGCAAAGACAAGATATTTCATGTTCACACTGAGAAACTTTCTTCTTTTTGGCAAAGAATCATGAACTTAGAATTTAATGGCAGCAACACATTGCAAAAAAGTAGTCAGAGGGGCATTTTTACCAGTGTGTTGGTAAAACTGCACAGATGTGTACATGTATGTAAATAATATGCACGTATGTGTACATGTATGTAAATAATATGCACATATGTGTACATGTATGTAAATAATAATAATAATAATAAAGTATGTTGTCTGTGTAGGCGTGGAGGTCCCATCAGTTTCTCCTCCAGCCGCTCAGGCAGACGTCAGCTTCAGGTGGAGGGAAGTTCCTTGGACCTGGTGTCGGACGAGGAGCAGGAGACCAAGGCGACGGACAACAACGCCAACGAGACTCCGCCTCCTCCTGCGCAGGAATAATTAGCAGATAAGAACACAAAAGAGACTTTGGACTCCATCTTGGCGTGTTCCTTAAAGACGCCAGCAGTCGTTGTCCCTCCCAACAAGCTTTGCCTTACTGGTCCTGGTCCAGGTCCTAGTCCAGGTCCAGGTCCTAGTCCAGGTCTTCATTCATCTCAGTCCCAGTGCCTACTTTAGTCCTAACTTATTCTCCTAGATAGAAGATCTTTTCTTTTCTTTGGTGCCTTCTTTCACTCCCTTGCAGCTCCTGTCCTGTCATATATATACAGGTAAAAGCCAGTAAATTAGAATATTTTGAAAAACTTGATTTATTTCAGTAATTGCATTCAAAAGGTGTAACTTGTACATTATATTTATTCATTGCACACAGACTGATGCATTCAAATGTTTATTTCATTTAATTTTGATGATTTGAAGTGGCAACAAATGAAAATCCAAAATTCCGTGTGTCACAAAATTAGAATATTACTTAAGGCTAATACAAAAAAGGGATTTTTAGAAATGTTGGCCAACTGAAAAGTATGAAAATGAAAAATATGAGCATGTACAATACTCAATACTTGGTTGGAGCTCCTTTTGCCTCAATTACTGCGTTAATCAAATCAAATCAAATCAACTTTATAATGCGGCGTGGCATGGAGTCGATGAGTTTCTGGCACTGCTCAGGTGTTATGAGAGCCCAGGTTGCTCTGATAGTGGCCTTCAACTCTTCTGCGTTTTTTGGGTCTGGCATTCTGCATCTTCCTTTTCACAATACCCCACAGATTTTCTATGGGGCTAAGGTCAGGGGAGTTGGCGGGCCAATTTAGAACAGAAATACCATGGTCCGTAAACCAGGCACGGGTAGATTTTGCGCTGTGTGCAGGCGCCAAGTCCTGTTGGAACTTGAAATCTCCATCTCCATAGAGCAGGTCAGCAGCAGGAAGCATGAAGTGCTCTAAAACTTGCTGGTAGACGGCTGCGTTGACCCTGGATCTCAGGAAACAGAGTGGACCGACACCAGCAGATGACATGGCACCCCAAACCATCACTGATGGTGGAAACTTTACACTAGACTTCAGGCAACGTGGATCCTGTGCCTCTCCTGTCTTCCTCCAGACTCTGGGACCTCGATTTCCAAAGGAAATGCAAAATTTGCATGGTTGGGTGATGGTTTGGGGTGCCATGTCATCTGCTGGTGTCGGTCCACTCTGTTTCCTGAGATCCAGGGTCAACGCAGCCGTCTACCAGCAAGTTTTAGAGCACTTCATGCTTCCTGCTGCTGACCTGCTCTATGGAGATGGAGATTTCAAGTTCCAACAGGACTTGGCGCCTGCACACAGCGCAAAATCTACCCGTGCCTGGTTTACGGACCATGGTATTTCTGTTCTAAATTGGCCCGCCAACTCCCCTGACCTTAGCCCCATAGAAAATCTGTGGGGTATTGTGAAAAGGAAGATGCAGAATGCATTGTATTAGCCTTAAGTAATATTCTAATTTTGTGACACACGGAATTTTGGATTTTCATTTGTTGCCACTTCAAATCATCAAAATTAAATTAAATAAACATTTGAATGCATCAGTCTGTGTGCAATGAATAAATATAATGTACAAGTTACACCTTTTGAATGCAATTACTGAAATAAATCAAGTTTTTCAAAATATTCTAATTTACTGGCTTTTACCTGTATATACTCTTTTATGTCTTTCAATCATATAAATAAATACAACACACTCGTCATTTCATGTATTTGAATACAACTCATCAGTTGACGTGTTTAAATAAAACATACACTCCTCATTGGATGTCCACAGCAGCTATGTGTGAATATGCCACTCATGCAAGTATGCTTCTACCTCACGCATGTCTTGTGTGTGTGCGTGTGTGTGTGTGTGTGTGCGTGTGTGTGTGTGTGTGTGTGTGTGTGTGTGTGTGTGTGTGTGTGTGTGTGTGTGTGTGTGTGTGTGTGTGTGTGTGTGTAATCCTGTGACTCATCCTCATAATCACTTATAACCACCAGAGGAGGAGGAGATAAAAGAGAAGAAGAAAAAGAAGAAGAGGTCCACCTGAGGAAACTTCACAAGTAAGTTATTGGATTTATTATTATTATTATTATTATTATTCAATAATGTATGTTGACATCTGATGAGGATCCACAGGGACGTTCCTTCCCAACAGATGTTGTATATTAATATTAATAATGTGTTGTATATTCATAATAGTGTTGTATATTAATAATGACGAAGTGTTGTATATTAATAATACATAAGTGTTGTACATCCATAATAACAAAGTGTTGTATATTCATAATAATCAGAGGTGGGTAGAGTAGCCAGAAATTGTACTCAAGTAAGAGTACTGTTACTTTAGAGATTTATTACTCAAGTAAAAGTAAGGAGTAGTCACCCAAATATTTACTTGAGTAAAAGTAAAAAGTATGTTGTGAAAAAACTACTCAAGTACTGAGTAACTGATGAGTAACATACACACACATATCATATATATATATATATATATATATACATATATACACATACATTGATATATACAGTATATCATTTATATTTATTTATTTTGCCGTTTTTGTTTACATGTTAAAGGTGTTTTAATGAATATACATGCATGTTTAACACATATAGATTCCTTTCTTTCATGTTGACAAGAATCTAAGTTGGTGTATTACCTGATTCTGATGACTTGCATTGATTGGAATCAGACAGTAGTGATGATAACGTCCACGTTTTCAAATGCAGGAGAAAAAAAGTTCCTCCTTTCTGTCTAATACCACATGAAAGTGGTTGGTTTTTGGCATCTTATTTGTCCAGCTTCCATATTCGTTTTCACACACTTTACAAGAAATACATTGGCGGCAAATTCCGTAGCTTGCTAGCTTGTTTGCGCTGGCTTTCGGAGACTCTTATTTTGAAAGCGCAGGCGCGATGGAGCGGCACTTTTATTGTGAAGACAGGAACTGTGCAGTCAGTCTTTAGGCTTGTGACGGGATGTACGGTTGAAATTAAAAAAGTGTCTTTTTTCCTTCACACTTTTGATTGATTGATTGAAACTTGTATTAGTAGATTGCACAGTACAGTACATATTCCGTACAATTGACCACTAAATGGTAACACCCCAATAAGTTTTTCAACTTGTTTAAGTCAGGTCATGTGACCGCCTGGCTCTGTTTCATTGGTCCAACGTCACCAGTGACTGCATCTGATTGGTGGAACGGAGTCAAACGTCACCAGTAAGGCAGGCACTATGAAGGTCTGTCTGACAGACCAAAACAAAAACAAAGCGTGCATTAACAGATCGATAAAAATTAGTAGCGAGTAGCGAGCTGACTGTAGATAAAAGTAGCGGAGTAAAAGTAGCGTTCCTTCTCTATAAATATACTCAAGTAAAAGTAAAAGTAAGTTGCATGAAAACTACTCTTAGAAGTACAATTTATCCCAAAAGTTACTCAAGTAGATGTAACGGAGTAAATGTAGCGCGTTACTACCCACCTCTGATAATAAGTGTTGATTGATTGAAACTTTTATTAGTAGATTGCACAGTACAGTACATATTCCGTACAACTGACCACTAAATGGTAACACCCCGATAAGTTTTTCAACTTGTTTAAGTCCACGTTAATCAATTCATGGTAATCAATTAATTATAAATAATTTGTATATTAATAATAAATAAGTGTTGTATGTATAATAAGTTGTATATTAAGTGTGGTATATTAATAATAAATAAGTTGTATATTAATAATAAATGTTGTATAAATAAGTGTTGTATATTCATAATAAATAAGTGTTGTATATTCTTAAATAAGTTATATTTATTATGAATATACAACACTTATTAATATTGTCGGAGGCAGATATTTACATATATCCGAATTTAAGTTGTACTTCTTTCATTTATTACCGTATTTTCCGCACTATTAGCCGCACCTAAAAACCACAAATTTACTCAAAAGCTGACAGTGCGGCTTATAACCCGGTGCGCTTTATATATGGATTAATATTAAGATTCATTTTCATAAAGTTTAGGTCTCGCAACTACGGTAAACAGCCGCCATCTTTTTTCCCCGTAGAAGAGGAAGCGCTTCTTCTTCTACGGCAAGCAACCGCCAAGGTAAGCACCCGCCCCCATAGAAGAGGAAGCGCTTCTTCTTCTACTGTAAGCAACCACCCGCCCCCGTAGAAGAAGAAGAAGCGCGCGGATATTACGTTTCATTTCCTTTGTGTGTTTACATCTGTAAAGACCACAAAATGGCGACAGGTTTCCGGTTCATGAAAAGACGCAATCTCTCCATCCGCACACGGACTACTATTTCACAGCAACTGCCTAAAGACTTTCAAGAAAAGCTGGCTACTTTCCGTGCATATTGTAAAAACAAGATAGCTGAAAAAAAGATCCGGCCAGAGAACATTATCAACATGGACGAGGTTCCACTGACTTTTGATATTCCTGTGAACCGCACTGTGGATACAACGGGAGCACGTACGGTGAATATTCGCACCACAGGGAATGAGAAGTCATCCTTCACTGTGGTTCTAGCTTGCCATGCTAATGGCCAGAAACTTCCACCCATGGTGATATTCAAAAGGAAGACCTTGCCAAAAGAGACCTTTCCAGCCGGCGTCATCATAAAAGCTAACTCGAAGGGATGGATGGATGAAGAAAAGATGAGCGAGTGGTTAAGGGAAGTTTACGCGAAGAGGCCGGGTGGCTTTTTTCACGCAGCTCCGTCCATGTTGATATACGACTCCATGCGCGCCCACATCACGCTGGTTTTAATATATTATTAAAGTTTGACTGACCTATTTGACTGTTTTTTTTACATTCCTTTAGCGCAGTTAGATGCGGCTTACAACACGGGGCGGCTTATAGGTGGACAAAATTTTGAAATATGCCGTTCATTGAAGGCGCGGCTTATAACCCAGGGCGGCTTATGGTGCGGAAAATACGGTAGTCATATTTGAAAACAGTTCGAGTTTTCCATTTATTCTCTTGATGCTCTGTCAGCAAGTATACTATGTGTGATAACCTTGAGTTCTTTGGAATGTGTTTAGACTAGCATTTTGTTTTGGCTACAGAGATGGGACGAGAGAGAGGGTAGTGGGATCGGGAAGACAGACCATTTTGGGCGGCACGATAGAATGTTCTATGCTGGACTGGTCTCAAAAAAATGTATATTGGCAAAGCTTTGGGAATATACAACAAAATACCTATTCTGTCTCTGGTGGTTTTTCGACTCAGCTTTAAGTGTCGGAAAGAACTTGGGAGCGAATTGTGACTTGAATTCCCTGGGAGGAACAACTGGTCCAAAACGCAACAATTTGGGGGGCCCGTCCGGGCGACACGCTGAGAATTGGACACCTCTTACACTCTTCTGGACAGACTCACTAGTGGCCAAACAAAAACAAGGTAAGCAGAGCCTTTTTCTAAAATCTGCTTTAGGAGTCTGTCTTGAAGTATGTAAGTCAAAGACTGTTTGTACCCCAGACACAGAGTGGACATTTTGATAGATTGGTTGCATTTTGCCTTGTCCGTCATTGCATATGGTGGCCAACTCATGTCATTGCGTCTTAAATCTTTCACCTGTGTTGGAGGTTCAAGTCCTTTCATATGTTATATTCTTGGGTTAGAGTCCGTTTGAATAATACGATAAAGTTGGAGGTTAAAGTCCTTTCAAGGATATCAAGGTTCAACTTTATTGTCCCCGCGGGGAAATTTGTCTTGGGCACAGTGCATCATTGCTTTCTTAACATACCCAAAAACAACAGAAGAAAAACACAAGCACAGACACAACCACAACCATACAACTAACATTTAAACATCAGGACATGGAGCTTGATAGACATAGGTGGCACTTTGATGTAGGCATAAAATCTACAGTATGGAGATAAAGATAAAGTACCAATGTGCATTGCACTAGAGCTCATGGATAAAGTGCTGTGTGCTAAAGTGCTTAGTTCTAAAGTGCTATGTGCTAAAGTGCTATGTGCTAAAAAAAAAGTGCTAACCTATGTATTAAAATTCTATTGCACATTGTTGGTCAGCTTAATGGAGGCTGGGACAAATGATAATTTAAGGCGGTTAGATTTGCATAGTGGGACCCGGAGTCTTCTCCCTGATGGCAGGGTTCCATATTCAGGAAAGAGTGGGTGTTGTGAGTTGGAAATAATTTTCTTAGCTTTTTTCCTAACTGCCTGCTCATAGATGCTCTGTATAGGCTTATATTCTTTCCTCCCTACGATTTTCATTGCCGTTTTATGCATGCCGGCCAGTTTGCTTTTTAGCTTAACGGTTAGGTTGCCAAACCATGAGGTGATCCCGTATCTAATGATGCTCTCTACAATGGCACGGTAGAAAATCATCATGATGTGGCTGCTTACGCCGTACAATCTTAATCTTCGCAAAAAATATAGCCTCTGTTGCAGTCTATTGCACAGTTTGTCAATATGTGTCTTCCTGTGAGGAACTCGCATGGCTGCCGTTTGTGTGTCCCCAAGATGCAAGAACCAGGATGAGGATGAGCAGGTAAGATGATTTTAATAATAAAACAACAGAGAAATGTAGCAGTCTTGCATACAACAGTTCCAAACATAGTCTATAGTCGAGCACTGAGGAGTGCTCGAGTGAAAACATAAATAGGCATCTGCTGATTGGCAGCAGGTGTGGACCGGCTGCCAATCACCGGCAGGTGAGGAGAAAACAGTGCTCAGCGGAACCAACAGGAAATATAACAAAATAAGAGCACTGACAGGAAGTAAATACAAAAACATGGAAACAAACCGAAATGAAGTGACAGATCGTCACAGGACCCCCCCCCTCAAGGAACAGATTCCAGATGTTCCCTGGAAACAAGAACGGAAATAAGTCCAAAAATTACGGGAGGGAAGAGGGAGGACATGGCGGAGGGTCGCCAGGCCAAGTGTCCCCGCAGCCAGCGAGGGAAAGTCAGGTGGCGACGACGCGTTGACCGCCGCTGGAACTGGCGAGGCGGGCGACCACGGAACGGCCACTAATGTGGCCGACAAGGAGGCGGAAGCGCGTGGTACCTGAGCACCAACAGCTGCGAAGGTCCACACGCAGGTTCTGCAGATCGCTGCCGACAGCGCGGATGAAGTCCATAACACCGCCACATATTTGGCGGATGAGGAGGAGGTCGCGCAGCCGGTGACGATGATGATGACCATGAAGATGGCGGCGCCCTGCGAAAGCCCGCCAGAGACGATGTGGTTGTGGGTGGATCCGCTGCCGACCAGGAAGATGGCGGTGTCATGCGGAGTCCCACCGGTGACGCGGAAGATGTCCGCGCAGTGCGAAGGCGCGCCAGAAAAGATGAAGGTGTCGGCGCCGTGGAAAGAGACGATGATGTCTCCGTGGGAGGAGACGATGGCGGGGATGACAGCGGCGTGTGCTTGGCTGCACTGCTGCTGGTAGTAGCCCCCCCTCCACTAGGCGGATGCCAGACGCCGTCCACCACTGGGAGAAGGAGTTCTAGGTTTTTTATGTCCCCCGGTGCGAAAACCAGGGACGGGCGGAAGGGGGCCAGGAGGAGGGAAAACGACACGTCCCTCGCCGAGTCCCAGCAGGAGGCCAGGAAGGACATCACGGTGGGCTCCACTGGAGCCTTCGCCGGACTGGCAGGATGAGCGGGTGCTGGAAGGGATAGCAGCCGTGGTGCAGCTGCTGGAAGCTGCCTTGGAGCAGGAACGGGTGCTGGGCAGTCAGCCGGTGTTGGCCGTCGTGGCGCCGCGACCGGCGTAAGACGCGGGGCTGCGACTGGCGTGCGACGCGGTGTGGGAACCGGTGGTCGACGCGCTGGCACAGGCGATTGCCGTGGAGCCGGGACAGGATGCACAGCAGGCGACGGGGAAGATGGCGGCAGTGGCCGCGCCGGTCGGAGATCCGGAACCGGCGGCCGAGCCGGGAAGAGCGAAGGCGGCGGTGGCCTAGCCGGTCGGAGAGCCGGAACCGGCGGCCGAGCCGGGAGGAGCGAAGGTGGCGGTGGCCTCGCCGGTCGGAGAGCCGGAACCGGCGGTTGAGGCGGAGAGGGAAGGTCCGAGCCTGCTGTGGGCTGGGACCGCACAAACCTGGCTTTTAAGTCCTCCAAAAATTGTGCGGTCCAGAAGGTCGGCTGTGCATCGCCGACAGGGGTTCTCGCGAGGACACAATCTTCTGGCTCGACGATACTGTGAGGAACTCGCATGGCTGCCGTTTGTGTGTCCCCAAGATGCAAGAACCAGGATGAGGATG
Source organism: Nerophis lumbriciformis (assembly GCF_033978685.3). Taxonomy (NCBI): domain Eukaryota; kingdom Metazoa; phylum Chordata; class Actinopteri; order Syngnathiformes; family Syngnathidae; genus Nerophis; species Nerophis lumbriciformis. The sequence goes on along the minus strand of NC_084569.2, from coordinate 41,547,789 downwards.
AGCAGGTAAGATGATTTTAATAATAAAACAACAGAGAAATGTAGCAGTCTTGCATACAACAGTTCCAAACATAGTCTATAGTCGAGCACTGAGGAGTGCTCGAGTGAAAACATAAATAGGCATCTGCTGATTGGCAGCAGGTGTGGACCGGCTGCCAATCACCGGCAGGTGAGGAGAAAACAGTGCTCAGCGGAACCAACAGGAAATATAACAAAATAAGAGCACTGACAGGAAGTAAATACAAAAACATGGAAACAAACCGAAATGAAGTGACAGATCGTCACACTTCCAGCAGAGAAGATTATCAATATGAACCCCTAAATATTTATATGAGGATACCTGGGTGATTTCCTGATTTTTGATGACCACTGGCTCATGGTCAGTCACTTTCCTCGGATCCAAAACCATTTCCTGTGTCTTGGTCACATTTAAAATAAGACCAAACCCCCAGGGCGAGTTTCGTATGTTATATTCTTGGGTTAGAGTCCGTTTGAATAATCTGATAAAGTTGGAGGTTAAAGTCCTTTCGTATGTTATATTCTTGGGTTAGAGTCCGTTTGAATAATACGATAAAGATAGATTACCGTGACGGGCTGCTTCACTGACGAGTAAGCAAATAGTCGGGTGTGGCTCGCCCTGGGGGTTTGGTCTCCCCTAAAAGAGTTCTGGGTTCAAGTCCTTTTGTATGATACAATAAAGAGCACAGGTGAAGATTGAGAAAAAATAGACGAGATGGCCACGGAATGTGATGGCGGTGGGTGGGGGGGTGGGGGGGGGGGGGGGGGGGGGGGGGTGATGAATGTACTGTTGTCAACAATGAAATTAGTAGGTGTGCTTGTGTGTGTGCGCGCGTGCTTGTGTGTGTGTGTGTGTTGCTATTGGTGACGGTGGAGTCCGCGTGGAGAGACGGAGGGGGGGGGAACAAGGTGAAATAGATAAGGACATGGCTCGAGCACAGCTCAGCCTCCTCTGCCTTTGGAAGACTGCGCTCCCGGGTGTTTGAAAACAATCACCTTCGAATCTCAACGAAAGTGTCAGTCTACAGGGCGGTGTGTGTTTCAACTCTGCTGTATGGGTCAGAAGCCTGGACAATATACCGCAGACACATCCGCTGCCTTGATGCATTTAACATCAGATGTCTCCAACGCATTCTTGGCATCACATGGCAGGACCGAGTTCCTCATACGGACATCTTGCAGCGCACTGAGTCCATAAGCATAGAGGCCACCCTGGCAAAGCGACAACTCCGGTGGGTTGGTCACACCATCCGGATGCCAGGACACCGATTGCCTCGTCAGATGCTTTATGGTCAGCTCCTTTCAGCCAGCAGAAAGCCCGGAGGACAAAAGCTGAGGTACAAAGACCAACTGAAAGGGATATTGAAGAGGTGCAACATCAAACCCCACGAACTTGAGACAGCTGCAGCCAATCGATCGCTGTGGCGTTTGCTGTGCCATGACGGGGTCATGTATCTGGAGGAGTGTCGGAACCAACACCGGAGGGATCAGCGGAGGCGAAGACACCACCCTGCAGCTCCAGAACCATCCCAGCCCCCTGATCCAGGCCTGACATGTCCCCACTGTGGCAGGACGTGTGGTTCCAGGATCGGACTTCATAGTCATATGGAGTGGCATCGTCGCCAGCAACGATAGCCACCGACCAGAGCAACAAAATGGAAGCTACGTCATCTTCGACTACGATGGACCGCCTAAGCAAGCAAAGTGTGTGTGTGTGTGTGTGTACGTGTGCTTGTGTGTGTGCGCGCGTGCTTGTGTGTGTGTGTGTTGCTATTGGTGACGGTGGAGTCCGCGTGGAGAGACGGAGGGGGGGAACAAGGTGAAATAGATAAGGACATGGCTCGAGCACAGTTTCTCACCATGTGCTCGAGAATTTAAGAGTTTGACGGAAGAGAAAAGAAAGTTAGAGAAGAATAAGATAAAATGGACGGGCTGTCGCACTTCCGCGAGACTATTCAAACGACCCGCCCAGACTTTGACTAAGCCAACGGCCCCTACTCAAGTGCCAAGAGAGGGAGGTACTCACACGCCCTCTCTAAGACATCGGCTCAAACTCTTAACCCCTCCCTTTGCACGTCTGACCATTTTCCTCCGGCAGATGGCAACCTCGCGCGTGCATACCAGACATTGTTGACACATAAAGCTGCTATTAGGGGCCACTTTCAGAATAAGCATTTTGCCGTCACAGACATGCAAGCCATTGTTGACCTTGCTTTCTCACCTGTACCTCAGGGAGGGAACCTTTGGCTAAACACTTTAAACAAAGCTAACCCTGATATACACGGTGCCAAAAACAACACATGGCAGGGACATCTGTCTTATCTCCTTGTTTTCTGAACCCACACCGCCAGGTTGTGATTTGTTGGTTAGTGTGCACCCTCCTGTTGACAATTTCACCCGACTTCTTCCCTTTGTGGCTGAAATTTCAATTTACAGGACCCCCTTCATCCCCCTACAAATTGGGTGACATTACCCCCTCCTGGTGCACCACCCTGATAGATGGCTCAAGGATAGGCCCTTGGGCACGAGCTGACTTATTCTGGTATTGTGGGGAGCACAGATTGTACATTAGAATCCCGACGTCAGCCGTTGGGCTTTGTGCTATGGTTAGACTGGTGACCCCAGTCACCCTAGACGGTACCAAATTAACACCCCTTGGAACTCCTGTTTCAGCGGCCTCTCTAACTTCCCGCAGAGGACGCCATGTTTTATCTCGGAGGAGGGTAACGGGCTACTTTGATTTGATGAGAAACCCCGAGAGTGTTTACTTTGATGCAATTGGACAACCAAGGGGGGTCCCACCACAACATAAATTGTGGTGTGAATCCTGTGCAGGTTTCGAGAACCTCCCTATATCCATCCATCCATCCATTTTCTACCGCTTATTCCCATTGGGGTCGCGGGGGGCGCTGGAGCCTATCTCAGCTACAATCGGGCGGAAGGTGGGGTACAACCTTCCTATAATTGGTGCTATTTTCCCTGTGACTGCTACTAAAAATGTAGAACGCATTAACTATGTTTTTTATAATCTGTTGAGACTGACCAACCTGACTCGTGATGCTGTTGAGGGGCTTGCTGAACAACCTGGGTTTGCTATGTCACTGAAGGGGGTCTGGCAAAGTGGTGACTTTCGAGAAATGCTAGTTTCCTTCCCTGAGAGTGACGACATTGACATAGATCCCATCCGTTTATCTCCCATGTAACTATGCTTTTAATTTTTTACTAGCTTGCTCAAAGAGGGGCGTATTTTAGAAGTGTTGTACTAGTGATAAAGATCTTTTTAGAAGATCTGAAGGGGGAATTGTCGGAGGCAGATATTTACATATATCCGAATTTAAGTTGTACTTCTTTCATTTATTACCGTATTTTCCGCACTATTAGCCGCACCTAAAAACCACAAATTTACTCAAAAGCTGACAGTGCGGCTTATAACCCGGTGCGCTTTATATATGGATTAATATTAAGATTCATTTTCATAAAGTTTAGGTCTCGCAACTACGGTAAACAGCCGCCATCTTTTTTCCCCGTAGAAGAGGAAGCGCTTCTTCTTCTACGGCAAGCAACCGCCAAGGTAAGCACCCGCCCCCATAGAAGAGGAAGCGCTTCTTCTTCTACTGTAAGCAACCACCCGCCCCCGTAGAAGAAGAAGATGCACGCGGATATTACGTTTCATTTCCTTTGTGTGTTTACATCTGTAAAGACCACAAATGGCTCCTACTAAGCGACAGGTTTCCGGTTCATGAAAAGACGCAATCTCTCCATCCGCACACGGACTACTATTTCACAGCAACTGCCTAAAGACTTTCAAGAAAAGCTGGCTACTTTCCGTGCATATTGTAAAAACAAGATAGCTGAAAAAAAGATCCGGCCAGAGAACATTATCAACATGGACGAGGTTCCACTGACTTTTGATATTCCTGTGAACCGCACTGTGGATACAACGGGAGCACGTACGGTGAATATTCGCACCACAGGGAATGAGAAGTCATCCTTCACTGTGGTTCTAGCTTGCCATGCTAATGGCCAGAAACTTCCACCCATGGTGATATTCAAAAGGAAGACCTTGCCAAAAGAGACCTTTCCAGCCGGCGTCATCATAAAAGCTAACTCGAAGGGATGGATGAAGAAAAGATGAGCAAGTGGTTAAGGTAAGTTTACGCGAAGAGGCCGGGTGGCTTTTTTCACGCAGCTCCGTCCATGTTGATATACGACTCCATGCGCGCCCACATCACGCTGGTTTTTAATATATTATTAAAGTTTGACTGACCTATCTGACTGTTTTTTTGACATTCCCTTTAGCGCAGTTAGATGCGGCTTATAACACGGGGCGGCTTATAGGTGGACAAAGTTTTGAAATATGCCGTTCATTGAAGGCGCGGCTTATAACCCAGGGCGGCTTATGGTGCGGAAAATACGGTAGTCATATTTGAAAACAGTTCGAGTTTTCCATTTATTCTCTTTATGCTCTGTCAGCAAGTATACTATGTGTGATAACCTTGAGTTCTTTGGAATGTGTTTAGACTAGCATTTTGTTTTGGCTACAGAGATGGGACGAGAGAGAGGGTAGTGGGATCGGGAAGACAGACCATTTTGGGCGGCACGATAGAATGTTCTATGCTGGACTGGTCTCAAAAAAATTTATATTGGCAAAGCTTTGAGAATATACAACAAAATACCTATTCTGTCTCTGGTGGTTTTTCAACTCAGCTTTAAGTGTCGGAAAGAACTTGGGAGCGAATTGTGACTTGAATTCCCTGGGAGGAACAACTGGTCCAAAACGCAACAATTTGCAACACTAATTTTTAATATGTGTGTTGTATAAATAATAAGTGTTGTATATTAATTATAAATAAGTTGTATATTAATAACAAATAAGTGTTGTATATTAATATTAAGTAAGTGTTGTATATTAATAATAAGTGAGTTGTATATTAATAATAAATAAGTGTTTTATATTAATATTAAATAAGTGTTGTATAAATAAGTGGTGTACATAAATAATTGTTGTATACTCATAATAAATAAATGTTGTATATTCTTAATACATAAGTTATATTTATTATGAATATACAGCACTTATCAATATGCAACACCTATTATTAATATGTGTGTCGTATAAATAATAAGTGTTGTATATTGATAAGCGTTGTATATTAATAATGATGTATATTAATAATAAATATAACTTATTTATTAAGAATATACAACACTTATTTATTATGGATATACAACACTTACCAATATACAACACTTATTAATATACGTGTCGTATAAATAATAAGTGTTGTATATTAATAATAAATAAGTTGTATATTAATAAAGAATAAGTGTTTTATATTAGTATTAAATAAGTGTTGTATAAATAATAAGTGTTGTATATTCATAATAAATAAGTGTTGTATATTCTTAATAAATAAGTTATATTTATTATGAATATACAACATTATTAATATGCGTGTCGTATAAATAATAAGTGTTGTATATTAATAATGTTGTATATTCATAATGAATAAGTGTTGTATATTAAGTGTTGTATATTGATAATGTTGTATATTCATAATAAATAAGTGTTGTATATTAATAAGTGTTGTATATTAATAGTAAGTGTTGTATATTCATAATAAATAAGTGTTGTATATTAATAATGTATATTCATAATAATTAAGTGTTGTATATTAATAAGTGTTGTATATTAATAATAAGTGTTGTATATTCATAATAAATAAGTGTTGTATATTAATAATTTATATTCACAATTAATAAGTGTTGTATATTTATAAGTGTTGTATAAATAAGTGTTGTATATTAATAATGGTGTATATTCATAATAAATAAGTGCTGTATATTAATACTATATATTCATAATAAATAAGTGTTTTATAAATAATAAGTGTTGTATATTAATAGTAAGTGTTGTATATTAATAATGTATATTCATAATGAATAAGTGTTGTATATTAATAATTGTTGTATACTCATAATAAATAAATGTTGTATATTCTTAATACATAAGTTATATTTATTATGAATATACAGCACTTATCAATATGCAACACCTATTATTAATATGTGTGTCGTATAAATAATAAGTGTTGTATATTGATAAGCGTTGTATATTAATAATGATGTATATTCATAATAAATATAACTTATTTATTAAGAATATACAACACTTATTTATTATGGATATACAACACTTATCAATATACAACACTTATTATTAATATACGTGTCGTATAAATAACAAGTGTTGTATATTAATAATAAATAAGTTGTATATTAATAATAAATAAGTGTTTTATATTAATATTAAATAAGTGTTGTATACAAAATAAGTGTTGTATATTCTTAATAAATAAGTTATATTTATTATGAATGTACAACACTTATCAATATACAACACTTATTATTAATATGTGTGTCGTATAAATAATAAGTGTTGTATATTGATAAGTGTTGTATATTAATAATGTTGTATATTCATAATGAATAAGTGTTGTATATTAAGTGTTGTATATTAATAAGTGTTGTATATTGATAATGTATATTCATAATAAATAAGTGTTGTATATTAATAGTAAGTGTTGTATATTCATAATAAATAAGTGTTGTATATTAATAATGTGTATTCATAATAAATAAGTGTTGTATATTAATAAGTGTTGTATATTAATAATAAGTGTTATATATTCATAATAAATAAGTGTTGTATATTAATAATGTATATTCACAATAAATAAGTGTTGTATATTTATAAGTGTTGTATAAATAATAAGTGTTGTATATTAATAATGGTGTATATTCATAATAAATAAGTGTTGTATATTAATACTATATATTCATAATAAATAAGTGTTTTATAAATAATAAGTGTTGTATATTAATAGTAAGTGTTGTATATTAATAATGTATATTCATAATGAATAAGTGTTGTATATTAATAATAAGTGTTGTCTATTAATAATGTTGTATATTCATAATAAATAAATGTTGTATATTAATGTTTTTAACTTTTATGTGTTCTCTCCAGAACACTCAGAAGAATACTCACTTTAGGTTCTTTGTTATTTGACAAATGTGGTTTCTATTGTGTCCCGGTGTTGATCCCTGGGGTACACCACAGGAATATATATATATGTAAATGTAACATGTGTGTAAATATAAAACATCATTGAACATGAGTCACTTCAGCGCTCTTAAATGTGTGTGAATTAGAATAAAAGTGCTAAGTGAGCTGCAGACTAGTGATTATCAGCCATTTGTGGCCAGCAGTCAAATGATGGGCTTGGGCAAAAAGGCACAATATTTGATTTATTCAAATGCAAATGAGCGGGTGAGTCACAAAGCGTGCTTTAAAAAGGGCCTTGTGTCCATGCAGGGCCCCGGGGCCCGCCAGTGTGTGATGCCCACAGAGGACCTGCTGGCACAGATGCAGCCCTCGGTGTCCCCCGGCATCCAGCGGAGGCACACACTTCCTGCCAGCGAGGTGCGCCCGCTCAACACCCAAGATGCCATCAGCGTCTTTGAGATCGAGCGAGAAGGTAAAACTTCACTTCCTGCGAAAAATATTCATCAGAAACTGCTAGAAATATTCATCATAAACTGCTAGAAATATTCATCATAAACTGCTAGAAATATTCATCATAAACTGCTAGAAATATTCATCATAAAGTGCTAGAAATATTCAACATAAACTGCTAGAAATATTCATCATAAACTGCTAGAAATATTCATCATAAACTGCTAGAAATATTCATCATAAAGTGCTAGAAATATTCATCATAAACTGCTAGAAATATTCATCATAAACTGCTAGAAATATTCATCATAAACTGCTAGAAATATTCATCATAAAGTGCTAGAAATATTCATCATAAACTGCTAGAAATATTCATCATAAACTGCTAGAAATATTCATCATAAACTGCTAGAAATATTCATCATAAACTGCTAGAAATATTCATCATAAACTGCTAGAAATATTCATCATAAAGTGCTAGAAATATTCACCATAAAGTGCTAGAAATATTCATCATAAACTGCTAGAAATATTCATCATAAACTGCTAGAAATATTCATCATAAACTGCTAGAAATATTCATCATAAAGTGCTAGAAATATTCATCATAAAGTGCTAGAAATATTCATCATAAAGTGCTAGAAATATTCATCATAAAGTGCTAGAAATATTCATCATAAACTGCTAGAAATATTCATCATAAACTGCTAGAAATATTCATCATAAACTGCTAGAAATATTCATCATAGAGTGCTAGAAATATTCATCATAAACTGCTAGAAATATTCATCATAAACTGCTAGAAATATTCATCATAAACTGCTAGAAATATTCATCATAAAGTGCTAGAAATATTCATCATAAACTGCTAGAAATATTCATCATAAACTGCTAGAAATATTCATCATAAAGTGCTAGAAATATTCATCATAAACTGCTAGAAATATTCATCATAAACTGCTAGAAATATTCATCATAAAGTGCTAGAAATATTCATCATAAACTGCTAGAAATATTCATCATAAACTGCTAGAAATATTCATCATAAACTGCTAGAAATATTCATCATAAACTGCTAGAAATATTCATCATAAACTGCTAGAAATATTCATCATAAACTGCTAGAAATATTCATCATAAAGTGCTAGAAATATTCATCATAAACTGCTAGAAATATTCATCATAAACTGCTAGAAATATTCATCATAAAGTGCTAGAAATATTCATCATAAACTGCTAGAAATATTCATCATAAACTGCTAGAAATATTCATCATAAAGTGCTAGAAATATTCATCATAAACTGCTAGAAATATTCATCATAAACTGCTAGAAATATTCATCATAAACTGCTAGAAATATTCATCATAAAGTGCTAGAAATATTCATCATAAACTGCTAGAAATATTCATCATAAACTGCTAGAAATATTCATCATAAACTGCTAGAAATATTCATCATAAAGTGCTAGAAATATTCATCATAAACTGCTAGAAATATTCATCATAAAGTGCTAGAAATATTCATCATAAACTGCTAGAAATATTCATCATAAACTGCTAGAAATATTCATCATAAAGTGCTAGAAATATTCATCATAAACTGCTAGAAATATTCATCATAAAGTGCTAGAAATATTCATCATAAACTGCTAGAAATATTCATCATAAACTGCTAGAAATATTCATCATAAAGTGCTAGAAATATTCATCATTAACTGCTAGAAATATTCATCATAAACTGCTAGAAATATTCATCATAAAGTGCTAGAAATATTCATCATAAACTGCTAGAAATATTCATCATAAACTGCTAGAAATATTCATCATAAACTGCTAGAAATATTCATCATAAAGTGCTAGAAATATTCATCATAAACTGCTAGAAATATTCATCATAAAGTGCTAGAAAAATATTCATCATAAACTGCTAGAAATATTCATCATAAACTGCTAGAAATATTCATCATAAAGTGCTAGAAATATTCATCATAAACTGCTAGAAATATTCATCATAAAGTGCTAGAAATATTCATCATAAACTGCTAGAAATATTCATCATAAACTGCTAGAAATATTCATCATAAACTGCTAGAAATATTCATCATAAAGTGCTAGAAATATTCATCATAAAGTGCTAGAAATATTCATCATAAACTGCTAGAAATATTCATCATAAACTGCTAGAAATATTCATCATAAAGTGCTAGAAATATTCATCATAAAGTGCTAGAAATATTCATCATAAACTGCTAGACATATTCATCATAAAGTGCTAGAAATATTCATCATAAACTGCTAGAAATATTCATCATAAACTGCTAGAAATATTCATCATAAAGTGCTAGAAATATTCATCATAAAGTGCTAGAAATATTCATCATAAACTGCTAGAAATATTCATCATAAACTGCTAGAAATATTCATCATAAAGTGCTAGAAATATTCATCATAAACTGCTAGAAATATTCATCATAAAGTGCTAGAAATATTCATCATAAACTGCTAGAAATATTCATCATAAACTGCTAGAAATATTCATCATAAACTGCTAGAAATATTCATCATAAAGTGCTAGAAATATTCATCATAAACTGCTAGAAATATTCATCATAAACTGCTAGAAATATTCATCATAAACTGCTAGAAATATTCATCATAAAGTGCTAGAAATATTCATCATAAAGTGCTAGAAATATTCATCATAAACTGCTAGAAATATTCATCATAAAGTGCTAGAAATATTCATCATAAACTGCTAGAAATATTCATCATAAAGTGCTAGAAATATTCATCATAAACTGCTAGAAATATTCATCATAAACTGCTAGAAATATTCATCATAAACTGCTAGAAATATTCATCATAAAGTGCTAGAAATATTCATCATAAACTGCTAGAAATATTCATCATAAAGTGCTAGAAATATTCATCATAAACTGCTAGAAATATTCATCATAAACTGCTAGAAATATTCATCATAAACTGCTAGAAATATTCATCATAAAGTGCTAGAAATATTCATCATAAACTGCTAGAAATATTCATCATAAAGTGCTAGAAATATTCATCATAAAGTGCTAGAAATATTCATCATAAACTGCTAGAAATATTCATCATAAAGTGCTAGAAATATTCATCATAAACTGCTAGAAATATTCATCATAAACTGCTAGAAATATTCATCATAAACTGCTAGAAATATTCATCATAAAGTGCTAGAAATATTCATCATAAACTGCTAGAAATATTCATCATAAACTGCTAGAAATATTCATCATAAACTGCTAGAAATATTCATCATAAACTGCTAGAAATATTCATCATAAACTGCTAGAAATATTCATCATAAAGTGCTAGAAATATTCACCATAAAGTGCTAGAAATATTCATCATAAACTGCTAGAAATATTCATCATAAACTGCTAGAAATATTCATCATAAACTGCTAGAAATATTCATCATAAAGTGCTAGAAATATTCATCATAAAGTGCTAGAAATATTCATCATAAAGTGCTAGAAATATTCATCATAAACTGCTAGAAATATTCATCATAAACTGCTAGAAATATTCATCATAAACTGCTAGAAATATTCATCATAGAGTGCTAGAAATATTCATCATAAACTGCTAGAAATATTCATCATAAACTGCTAGAAATATTCATCATAAAGTGCTAGAAATATTCATCATAAAGTGCTAGAAATATTCATCATAAACTGCTAGAAATATTCATCATAAACTGCTAGAAATATTCATCATAAAGTGCTAGAAATATTCATCATAAACTGCTAGAAATATTCATCATAAACTGCTAGAAATATTCATCATAAAGTGCTAGAAATATTCATCATAAACTGCTAGAAATATTCATCATAAACTGCTAGAAATATTCATCATAAACTGCTAGAAATATTCATCATAAACTGCTAGAAATATTCATCATAAACTGCTAGAAATATTCATCATAAAGTGCTAGAAATATTCATCATAAACTGCTAGAAATATTCATCATAAACTGCTAGAAATATTCATCATAAAGTGCTAGAAATATTCATCATAAACTGCTAGAAATATTCATCATAAACTGCTAGAAATATTCATCATAAAGTGCTAGAAATATTCATCATAAACTGCTAGAAATATTCATCATAAACTGCTAGAAATATTCATCATAAACTGCTAGAAATATTCATCATAAACTGCTAGAAATATTCATCATAAACTGCTAGAAATATTAATCATAAACTGCTAGAAATATTCATCATAAACTGCTAGAAATATTCATCATAAAGTGCTAGAAATATTCATCATAAACTGCTAGAAATATTCATCATAAAGTGCTAGAAATATTCATCATAAACTGCTAGAAATATTCATCATAAAGTGCTAGAAATATTCATCATAAACTGCTAGAAATATTCATCATAAACTGCTAGAAATATTCATCATAAAGTGCTAGGAATATTCATCATAAACTGCTAGAAATATTCATCATAAACTGCTAGAAATATTCATCATAAACTGCTAGGAATATTCATCATAAACTGCTAGAAATATTCATCATAAAGTGCTAGAAATATTCATCATAAACTGCTAGAAATATTCATCATAAAGTGCTAGAAATATTCATCATAAAGTGCTAGAAATATTCATCATAAACTGCTAGAAATATTCATCATAAACTGCTAGAAATATTCATCATAAACTGCTAGAAATATTCATCATAAACTGCTAGAAATATTCATCATAAAGTGCTAGAAATATTCATCATAAAGTGCTAGAAATATTCATCATAAAGTGCTAGAAATATTCATCATAAAGTGCTAGAAATATTCATCATAAACTGCTAGAAATATTCATCATAAACTGCTAGAAATATTCATCATAAACTGCTAGAAATATTCATCATAAACTGCTAAAAATATTCATCATAAACTGCTAGAAATATTCATCATAAAGTGCTAGAAATATTCATCATAAACTGCTAGAAATATTCATCATAAACTGCTAGAAATATTCATCATAAACTGCTAGAAATATTCATCATAAAGTGCTAGAAATATTCATCATAAACTGCTAGAAATATTCATCATAAACTGCTAGAAATATTCATCATAAACTGCTAGAAATATTCATCATAAACTGCTAGAAATATTCATCATAAACTGCTAGAAATATTCATCATAAAGTGCTAGAAATATTCATCATAAACTGCTAGAAATATTCATCATAAACTGCTAGAAATATTCATCATAAACTGCTAGAAATATTCATCATAAACTGCTAGAAATA